>NW_027366950.1:0-63840 GCF_046119375.1 Phyllobates terribilis
AGTCAGAATCTTAAGATTGTCAGCGCAATGGCATGGAGGAGGGTAGGATCTCAGAGAAGAGAGAAGGGCCAAGAGGAGGAATTACAAGAAGATCCGGCAGAGGTGCGCCCGCGCCAAGACCAGCGTGACCGCGCAACCATTACTGAGAGCTCGCGCGGGCGCGCCCCATAACACGTGAGCGTGCAGGCATTACTGAGACTTTGTGCGACTGTGCCTTGATAGGAGCTTATTATATGGTGTTAACTAGCGACTATTAGCTTAGGATTAGTGGTGTTTAGGTGCTTATTGAGTGGTATTTCCGGAATCCGGTATGGTGTTCATCTATGGATTTGTGGGATGCTCATAAGCGGTATTTTGTGGTTTTATTACGGAGATCCCGTTTGTACTCACTTTTAGTGCATTCGGGATGGAGCTAGAGAGAAGGATACCATACCTACACCCATGGAGAAGCCTAGAGGCCAAGCCGAGCTTCCTCGAAGCTTATAGAAGACCGAAGACCAGTTCGAGAGAAGGCCTCACGATCGAGAGGAGGTGTCACGACCGAGATCCAACCGCAGAGAAGATGTCTTGACCGAGACCCTGAAGGCATGATCGAGACTTAGCCTCAGTAGACATGTCTCGACCGAGACCATCCTGTCGCGATCGAGACCCACACCGACTCTGAGAACTGGAGCCAGATCGCGATCGCGACCCACAAGTCTCGATCGCGACCACGGACACGGACCGGCCCAATTGAAGATTTAAGTCCGAGATTTGATCTGTTTTTCCCTATTTTATTATTTATTTTGAGTTATTTTATTTCCCTTTCACTAGGAACTATATAAACCCTTAGATATTAGGTTACATTAGACTTTTGTTCAATTTCACAACCCATCCTTAGAAATTCAGCAGCCAAGAAGAAAGCTTCCACCTTTGTGCCATTTTCACCTTCATCCCTTTGTTAGTTTCATCCATAATTATGTATTGCTTTCAATTGGCTATGTCTGGCTAAGATCCTACTAGTTCACTCTTAGGTTGAGGCCATTATTCTAGGATATGTTTGTGAGAATTCTTATGTTTATGTTCTAATAATAATTTTCAGCATTGTTTTATGATCTCTTGTGCTTTATTTGCTAATGATTGATCTTGATTTTATCTAGGTTGCAAACTAGGTTGATTGTTATTCATTCATATTGCTAGGCTTGATAATTCGATTTGAAAAGTCTTGTCTTTTAGGTAGCAATCAGAATTTACATAGACTATTTGCGAGTGCTTATTTTGTAGAGATTATAAACCTATGTCGAGTATCGGTGATTTGCTAATGGTATTGCATAGGCTTACTTATCTTTGATCCTTATGCTGTTGCGCTTTTGAACCTTAGGATTTCTTTGGTTATTGCTTACAACAAAGGGGTTTCTAGGACTATTTGGACTAGTTGCTAATTACGAACAAAGAGTAGGACAACTGGATTAGTTAGTTAAGAATATAGGATTAAGAGAATTCAATGATCAACTTTCCATAAGAATAATGTGCTGATATTAAAAGAGTGAGCTTTCCATCATAATAATTTACAAATCCAACATTTACCGTTTCATTATTGCTAGTTTAGATTACAACATTCAAAACCCCCTAGTTACTACTAGGTAACACGAAAGAAATAGACTATCGTTGTGGCTCTCTTGGGATTCGACTCCGACTTATCACTTTACTAGTGTATTGTTTAGTTGGATTATCTTTGATAGGAACAACGACCGTTTTACGCCTGTCATGCCTCCACTTAGCGCGACCGCTCCACCATTACTGAGGGAATTCGTGACCGCGCCTCCGAGGTGCGCGACCGCATGTTTACGGAACCAGATTCCGGGAAAGTTGCGCGACCACGTGGAGGTTAGTGTGAGCAGGCACGACCACATCCCCAGGTGCGCGACAGATGATCATGCGAAGATTAAAGTTGATAAGATGGTCCCATTGGAGGAAGAAGATGAGCTAGACGACCCGAGAGGCGACTTCAAGCTTCGAAAGAGCAACTATGTACGCCCTAACTTCGCTCCATTCTACTCGGAGAACCTATGGCCCCCTTTCCTGAGGCGTTAAGAGATACTAGGAGACTGGAAGATGATAAGGAGTTGTTTGAGATCTTCCAACAAGTGTGTTCATAAACATCCCACTACTAAAGCTGGTACAAAGCATACCAAGGTACGCAAATTTTCTCAAGGAAATTTTCACAATTAAGAGGAAGCAAAAGATGAAGGGGACCAACAAAGTAATAGCCGGAGAAAGAGTATCCGCAATCTATGAGCAGCGTATGCCCACTAAGTTCAATGATCTTGGTATGGTAACTGTCCCCTACCCGCATAGGCAATACTGATTTTGATCGTGCTATGTTAGACTTTGGGGATTTCATAAATGTGTTTTCATATTCCGTCTGTAAGAAATTAGGGCTTGGATCATTATTTAAAACAAATATTCTAGTCCAATTAGATGATGGATCGACTATTCGCCCTAAGGGTTAGTAGAAAACGTGCTAGTCTAGGTAGATAGGTTATTCTTTCCTACAAATTTCTACGTGCTAGATATGGAGAATGATAGGGAAGTGTACCTATCCTTTTAGAGAGACCATTTATGAGAACATATGGTACTAAAGTAGACTTAGGGATAGGGACATTGTCGTTAGAGTTTGATGGACATGTGTGTTAGCTTGAGATTGGGACTGATGAGGAGTCCGAATATGTACATCGATTGTGTTTGCAATAAAGTTAGTTGATCCCGAAAGGGATGTTGACAGGTTAGAGTTGTCTTTGGCCGATAGGCCCTCCATGCTAATGTTAGAGGGAGAAACCCTCATTCTCTTCCCCAAGTATACAGGTACCCAGAGTGACGTCAGAGTTACCTCCGGGGCACTATGTAGAGACAAAGAGGAGATACAAAAAGGGGAATCACAATGAAAAAAGAGGAATTAAGCAGTACTAGATCTGAAAGGATAAGTTGGCCGAAGCAGGTTGAGATGAGAGTAGAACGTCGAAGCTAACGACCTTAAAAAGGCGTTGTCTAGGAGGCAACCCATCGAAGAGGTAAATTTTCTTTCTCCACTTGGATTATATTTGTCCTTATCTCATAATGAGGACATTGTGTAGTTTAAGTGTAAGAGGGGATATCCGGTTGGACCTCTCAAAATAAAAATCGCGGGGCGTGTCTTTTGGTTGCGGGTCGCGGCAAGTTTACTGGTTCTAATTGCACAAAACTCAACGTTTTTTTTGTCAGATCTCCATAATATTTAAGGATGGGGAGGGGCAACATATTCCTCTCTCAATGCTTTCATCTCCTTGTAGCAAGCATCAACCTTGGCATTCAGGGCTTCCATGTCCTCTTTTAGTACTTGTGCAATCGCATGCGCTTGCCTTTCAAGTGCAGCACTAACTCCTTGAACGATGTCCTTTGCTAAGAATTTATTCATATTGTGGTCTACTCCTGCAATGCTAGAATCATTTCTGTGGTGACAGACGATTCTCTTGGTCTAGATGGTGTTGGCGGCCAGTTGTCCTTCACCTCTCATCTGCGCATTTTTCCACCATGAATTTCATGTAGATGGACCTTCATGACAGTCATGCATAGGTCCTGTAGTTTCTCCTCTTAAGTAGGGCACAACTCGGGCGCTCTGATAGATGATTGATTGTTATGGTGGAATGTTGAAATCCCTAAAATATCCTCTTGTAAAGCATCATAGGGATCCATCTCTCCAACGTATGTGGATAGAATCTATTGCATGTTTGCACTAAAACTCCTTGTTTCTGGTGCGATGTAAGACATGTACCTACGAATATCTACGCGAATAAGAATCCAGCAAAATAATCAAAACCGGTGTTGAAGACCGTAAGATAGGTCCACACCGCGATCCTAATCTACCTGCTAAATTACCTAGTTCCCCGGAAACGGTTCTAGTTTTTGCGCGACCATGGAAGACCATGTATGTGTGTCGCGGCACACACGATTTGTCAAAGTAAAATAATCCTCAATTCCCAAATAACAATAGTAAGGTAGTGGAAGCAAGGAGTCGATCCCTCAGAGAATAGATCTATGTGATTAACAGGCAAATGTTTGATTTTTATGATTCTTTCAATTAATTGGGTTATTTTTTATCTTTACTCATCCATTTATACACCCTCTTGCTTTAGTTAACCGTGACATTTTTCACCTATCTATATTAAATTCTTATGTTGCCCTGTCCATAAAACACACATCACATTCTACATTCACTATGAGAACCCTTTAGAACACGTTTGATACCTAGGATAGCACAATTAGAACGATCCACCACCAGGCGACTACAAATATTTAGTCCTTGATACGAGCTAGAAGCATCGGTGTCTACAAATATCAACAACCAAGCGATCCAATAGATGTGTGTACGACGTCCAATTAATGTGTATTTCTTTCTCCTTTAACTTGTGCCCGCAACCAGACAAGACACAATCAAAGAGTTTTCCTGTTATGATATTATACCAGTAAATCATGATATTCTAGGTTGTCAATCTAATCTAATCATACAAAGCAATGAGATTAAGATCATGGAAGAAAACACATCAACATAGTACGGAATCAATATATATAGAAGAAACACCATATATAGGTGAATCTCTTATGCTAATCTACTAAATATAAAACAATGCCTATCAACTATGAACTATAAAAAAATGAAACAATGTTTGGAGTTTAGATCCTTATGCTAATCTACTAATGAAATATAAAAAATGACTAACTACTAACTATGCTATCAACTATGAACCACTGCTACTTTGTTCGTAGGGAGAGAAAACACCATATATAGGAGAATCTCTTTGCCTAATTTCTAACAATACAAAAGATATCAGATACGAGGTGAATCAAAGATACCCGGATATCTCTATCTTCTCTAGACGCGGGGAGCGGCGAATAAGGTGCAGGGAGCGGGTGTTTGAATCCGGTAAGATTTTCGTTAGCCATTGTAACAAAACATTCCATCACGTGGGAAAATGCTAGATCTGAGCTGGGCCACTGGGCACGGGGCATGGAATAAAAGGCACACGTCGCGGCCACCATTCTGTCGGCTCTTCACTCTTGGAAGCTACACTTTTACTTGATATATGTGAAAGACCTCCATTATATAGATCCAATGATAGCTTAACTTTGTACTTATTTCAAGCATGTAAAAACTATGGAATAGTTGGTATTTTCATCTTTGGTTCGGGTAATCACATCTCTGCTAATATAGATCATAACTTCTTTGAATGTCTGCTAAATCATGTGAACTGAACCATCACAATTGGATCACATCCGTCATAACTCATTGTACACGGTCATTACATCTGTTCTGAATCCCTCGGGCGGATGCATATAGATACAGTGAATTCCACTGCCATCCCAAAAAGGGACAATCCCATAGATGAGCAAACCTCTGAACATGCATGAAATTTTATTGATAGTGATTGTATGCATATAGATATAGATGATCCAGGAATTGTACATCTATATTCACTTTGCATGAGAGGAATGTGAATGACAAGAGTAACATAGAGGACAAATTTATAGGAACTCTTGAAATTCACAACAAAAATTAAAGGTTGGGAAGAACCTAATATAGAAATTGAAACATCACAAGGTATTTAGAATGAAGAGAGGGAGATCAAAGATAAAGAACTCGAGAATAGTGATTTGGGAGATGGCCCTATTCTATCTACATGAGACGACATGTTGATGGGTTGTAATTTTGATAATGTGCATGTACATTTCAAGAGAGAGAGGAAACCCTCAGATTTCACCAAGTATGGGGGAGAAGATGATAGTTATTTAAAAAGATCAATCATTATGGTCCAAGAGGGTCTAAGGTTCAAACCTTGCCAGCTATGGTTCATTCATGAGCTACAAGAGTGTTTGGGCCCATGAAGCACGACTTGCTCAGCTAGAGGAAAATCCATGAGAGACGTCGAGCCACAACATTCACCAAGAAGCCGCTCAGGAGGTAACCCGGTATAATTAGATTAGGAGTAGATTAGGAGTACTTTACCTCATTTATTTGTTTTATGTAATAACGTGTAGGTGCGAAGAAGGTGTTCAAGTCCATGCAAGTCAAACCGCTGACCCATAGGGGGATGTGCATTTCTTATCAAGCAAGCGAGGGCAAAAATAATTAGATTAGATTTAGAGTAGTTAGAATAGATATGATTTGTTTTTGCCTCACAATTACCAAACTACCCCTAACCCTATAAAAGTCAATCTCCTCAATATCGGCCACTCCGGATCCATAAACCCTAATCTTTAAAAGCTCACAGAATCCCAGTTTTCATCTCACTGTAGTCATTGCATCCCACGTTTTTGCTGGCATGCCCCGCGTCAACACCTCCCACCACCTTATATCATCACCACCACATACCCTCCATCATTAGCCTTCCATCATCACCATCAACCCCAACTAACATCCATATCCCACCTTCTACCTTCCATCTTTCCAAACTGATGATTCAATTGAGTTGTACAAGAGGTCACACTAAAGTTCGCATCAACACATCTTCCTTGAGTTCGAGAATCAGAGTTAGAGTATTTTTCTGGAAGGAGAGACGAGAACACCATCTACGCACCTTGCATCTTTTTTGCTGCACCACGCGTCCTCAACCATGCCCCATGCAATTCTTGACGCGACCCAAGGATGCAGCCTAGTGCTTCCACGTCTCTTCAACAGAAGCCAAGACGCAATTTGCATCCTCTGTTGTCGCGACCCGCATTCCTATTCCTAGAATAATCCCAAACCTAATTTGGTTTGTAGTAAGTACCCAATCTATCGTCCTTTCAATTAAGTTCTGTTCTGCACACGGGTGCGCATGAGAGATAAGAAGTGGTCCACCAAGGAGAGAGATTTGATTAAGAGGTTGAAAGTCAGCAAGAAGCTTGTGGTACGAAGCAATGTTACAAGCTAGTTATCTTTATCAGATATGGGTTTCAAGGAGTCAGTTCAAGAGCTATTCAATCATGGAGGTTTAGGTGCATTTTTTAATATCAAATATTCTTGCTTTACGTCCTTCACCATCCAGCTTGTTGCTTTTTTGTCCCATAGTATCAAGTCAATCTAGAAGCGGACAAGGAAGTTATTTCTTTCACATTAGGTTATGAAACCGAGTATGAGGTGGAAATAGCTGAAGTAAGAAAGAGTCTAGGGGTCACTAAGGATCACACACCATGATGGTCTTCATTTCAAGTTTCTGAGCCTCTTGATTTTTGGAAGCTGCCAAGAGCTCTGAGTGCTAGGAAAGCAAATAGAACAAACCGGATCACACACCCTCCACTTCATTTGCGTGCAAATTTCTCATCACGAACATATTTTTGCCACTCCAGTGTCAACCGGCTATCACAGAATGATTGGTGATACACCTGGTGTTTAACGCCACAGTCGAGTATTACTCCCTGTTAGGTGTCTTGTTTTTCTAGAGAGCTTATAGCACAAGACCTAACGAAGGTCGATTGATTGATCAGGGCACATTTCTGACTTCCATTCCTGGACATCTACATGATACCCCTATAGACGAAAGATAATGAAGTCGAACCAGCTGCTTACAATTTGGATCGAATGAATAGAGATGGCTTCCTCACAGTTCGGAATGACGAAGTCATGTTTTGGCTCCCCTACACTTCAAAGTGCCATCAGGTCCGGCTTCCAAGAGAATTTACATTAGGAACGTTTGTCAGTGACTACTACATCCAATCTATAGCACAGACTTATCAGGCACAATTGTCAGATGATGAAGAAAGTACTAAAAGAAGAAGGTATACCTCGAGGTTAACCCCGTCCACGCATTGAGAGGAGAGTTGCGAGTCAGTTACTGACAGATGATTGGACACATATAAGGATATAAGGTGTTCACGAGCTAATTCAGGAATTGCTGACACGCCAGGACAGACTTGAGAAGACGATGATATGGCTACACCAAGAGACACGCAAACATGTGGATGAGCTTCACAGATAACAGTTGGTGTTATGGTCCATCCAATTCACACCTCAGTGATCATTGCTATTTTCTTTTCCCTTATTATATAGTTCATCTTTTTATATTGAGGATCGAGCTTTATCTAAGTATGGGGGGATTTAGGAAGTGTCTCATTGTTTGTTAGCTTTATTATTTTTGTGTCCTCTTGATGTATTAGAGCATATTTGATGTGGGTAGTTGTAATTATTTTTGAGGATTAATTTAGAAAGAAAAAAAAAGAGAAAAAAAGGAAGAGAAAAGGGAGAAAATATGAAGTTTTTTAAAAAAAAAAATAACAAAAAAGAAGAAGAAAAAAGCTATGAAATAAGAAAAGCCAAAATAAAATGCCTGGAGTAACAAACAAAATCATTTTTTCCTTTTCACCATCACTTCCACCGTCTTTCCGCTTTCTATTTCCATACCTAATATCGTCGCCTCCATTATGTAACACCATATCCAGAACCAACAACGGTCCACTATCTTTCTTTTTCCATGTTGCCAGATTTTATGTTACTCAATCTTTATCCTGGTGCTACATCATCATTCATATATTATCACGGTTCGAGAAGAGTGAAGACTTTCGTAATAAGCACGTATAATGTGTTCTCTGAGCACCGGGGATGATTTTTATACTGAAGCTAAGACGTTCCACGTGCCTTTATTGTCGCGACCCGCACCCACCTCCCAAGGGACCCAGTTGACATTGTGAAGTTTTCTTCGATAATTTCTTCAACTCTTGGCTTGTTTCCGCTTCTTCAACCTTTTGCCTAGATGTTTTTTTTCTTTTCCTTTGTTTTGCGTCTAATATCTATATTGAGGACAATGCAGAAGTTTAGTATGGGGGAGAGATAGTTCATCATTTTACATTCTTCACTAGAATTTTAATAGTTTTCTTGAGTCAGTTTTTGAAATTCATAGATAATTTCTTTTTATTATAGGTTTGTGTATTGAGTCTATAAATATTGCATTTGTTTTAAAAAAATTTAACAACTCAAAAATAAAATAAATAATCAAAAAGCCATGAAAAGAAAAAGAAAATAAAAATCCTGGAATGTTTTGGAAAACCCTTCTAGGCAATTAATGTAATAAGGAGGTAATCTAGACCGATTTAGAATGGTGCAATAGGAGGTTATGAGAGATGTGCGATTATGTGAGGAAGTTATTAAAAGAATAAGAGTGGCTAGGTGAAATCCCAAAAGGCGCCTAGGTAGAATGACATGAAGAAAAAAGAGTGATCATAGGTTTCCCATTATGACATAGGTGACATAAGGAAAGGAGTAATAAGGAGAGTTCAAGATTATCTATTAGCTACAAAGAGGTATTGGATATGGTCTTATTGTGAACTCAAATTCATCTCAGTTTTGATTTTTCCTAGAGGATTATGATGACTAGTTGTTAAGGACTGTGAAGTCAATTTCGTTCGTACTTCTTGAGACCTTTTATGCTACGTTATGAGTGTTGAGTTTTGCTTACTCGAGACGAGTAAAGGTCTAAGTATGGGTGAATTTGATGTGATTCAATCATGATGGTTAATTCACAAGGTTTAACACACATTCAAAGGAGTTATGATTAGGAAAATTGTGATTAACCGGGCTAGAAATGAGAAGATCGAGTATTCAACCGTTTTGAACACTTTTGGAGGAATTTACAGAGAAGTTGTTGAAGGAACTACAGACTGGAAGAGTTACCACATTTATCAAGTATAAGTGTAGTTGCCATAAGAGTAGGATCTATAGAACATAGGTCCAATGCACCATTGGCCCAGTGCAGTTTCCCCCCTTCTGGCGTGATGGATCATGTTTTTACAAAGGATAAGAGAATATCATCGGCTTCCAATCGGCGGGCCTGTGCCGTGACCAGAAGAAAAAAAATTCCTATTCATATTTGGAGATAGACTTTATTTATAATATTTTAGTAGATATTAGTTAGATTTGATTTTGTTAGTTGATTAGTTTATTATTCTAGTTACTTGGTAGAATTAGGTTAAGCTTGTCTCCTATATAAGAAGCCTTTCTCCCTACGATCCAAGGTTGTTCGTTATTATTGGGCCACATTGATTACTTTTACAGAGCATAGTTAGGATGAGGATCTAAGCTCCAAACATTATTACCCTTTGTTATTGAACTCTATATAGAAGTTTTAGTTTGTAAGTATTACTCTATTCGTATTGATTCCATATTATGTTGATGTTTGTTTCCATGATTATCATCTTAATTTCTTTGTATGATTGATTTGATTGACAACCTAGACACTCATGATTACTTTGCATATTATCATCATAGGAAACCCCTTTTTATGTTTAGACTGGTTACGCGCACAAGCTAAAGGAGGAAGTAATACACATAGTTAAGATTTGTAGACTTCGGTGTGTGGATCATCTTAATTGTTAATATTGCTAGATGCTTTTCTTTTTTTAACGTGTTCTACAAGGTTTTAGTTAGCGAATATAGAACGTGAATGTGTCTTTAGAATAGGGAAACACTGGAACTAATAGGAATTGATGACAAGAAACACAATGACCCCGGAATGGATATATAAATGGAATAGTTAAACTGGAACAATTTCCCATTAATATTCACAAAAAAAATCAAACAATCCAAGTTAAGTTCCTCTAAACTAAATCTAAATACTACTACGTTTTCTTTATGGTATCGACTCCTTTCTTACTATTTAATCATGTTATTGGTATTGGGGACAATATAAATATTCACTTTGATAATGTGTGCGTGCCACGACATGCATACACAACCGTGTCAATGACCTAGAAAAGAATGCACTTAACGCTCATTAGTAGGATAAGGCAAAGATCGAATTACATTAAACTTCGCCCTATGAACATTAATACTCTTAGTAGAGACTATATGACCTAAAACAATACCTTGATCAACCATAACATGACATTTTTCATAATTCAAGCAAAGTTTAGTCTCAGCACACCACGCAAGAACTAATGACAAGTGATGAAGGCATAAATCAAAATCATTTCCATGTACAGTAAAATCATCCATGAAAACTTCAATAAAATTTTCAATATATTCAAAGAATATGCTTAAAATACAGCGCTGAAGTGTACATGGGGCATTGCATAGCCTGAATGGAATACAATGATAGTAAAATGTGCCAAAGGGACATGTGAGTATCGTCTTGGCTTGATCCTCAAGGAAAATGGCTATTTGAAAATAGTCGGAACATCCATCAGTGAAATAGTAGCACACTCACCCTGCCAACCTTTCTAACATCTAGTCAATGAAAGGGAGAGGGAATTGGTCCATCCTTTTTACCACATTCAACTTAAGGTAATAAATGCAAACTCTATAGCCAGTTTGAGGTCGAGTTGCAGCCTTGTCACCGTTTGGATTCTCCACTATATGAATTCCACCTTTTTGAGACCACCTGCGTGGGACTGGTCCACTTACTGTTAGAAATAGGGTAGATCATCCATGCTTGCATGAGTTTTAGCACGTCTTTCTTCACCATATCCATTATAGGTGGGTTTAGGTGCCTCTGAGGCTTCCTTAGTGGTTTCTCCTCACCTTCCAGTAAAATCCGATGAGTACAAGTAGAAGGGCTAATTCCCTTGATATCAACAATAGTCCAACCGATGCGGACTTGTGCTTCTTCATCAATTTGGTCAATTGTTCATCTTGATCTTGGGTGAGCTTACTCAAATAACCGATAAAGTCACATCCTCACCCAAGCACACATATTTCAAATGGTCAGGAAAGGTTTTTCAATTCAATCACCGGAGCCTTCACAATTGATGGAAAAAGCTTTTCTCTCAACAGGGTTAGTGGTATCACATTCCCATTCAGATTGTATGGTGGTTGATACTTAGTATAGAAATCTTTTATCACTTCTTGCACGTCAGCTGATAGAGTAAATCTAGACTAGAATCTATAGTAAGAGATTTCATATCATCAAGTTTATCATCATCAAACACATCTTGTATAATAGGCTCTATGAAGTAAGTAGGATAAGAAAATTGGTCACCAGAAGGATGTTTCATGGCTTCATAGATATTAGAGTAAATCATGCTACCATCAAACTCCATGATCAAAGCACCTCTACCAACATTTATTAAAAAAAACTAGCACAAGAAATTTCAAAACTGGTCTACCTAACGGAATAGGGACTGAACTCTTATCATGCTCCATAGTCATCACATAAAAATCAACAGGAAATGTAAGTTTACCAACATTGACAAGCACATCTTCAACTACCCCTAATAGTCACACACAAGATCCATTAGCAAGCTGTAAAGAGATATGTAACTCAGCTAACGGTCCTAATTTTAAAATCTCATCTAAAGAAGAAGACATCACATTAATCAAGGCACCCAAATCAAGCTTTCTTTTCCTAGCTTAGACCCACCTATAGAAATAGGAATAGTGAAAATACCGGGATCTCCACATTTTTTGGGTAGGTGACTCTGAAATGCTACTGAGACTTGTTCGCTCACATTCACCTTCTTCTTGCTATTCTGCTCTCTTACCATCTTGTTGGTGCATAATTGCTTTGATAATTTGGCGTACTGTAGCAACTCATTGATTAGATCAAAGAGTGGGATGTTGAGTTCACATTCTGAACGTCTCAAAGATATATTTATCATGTTTTAGTGGTTGAGTACGGTTGATAGAGGACGGAAAAGAGGCAACATATTTCTATTTATCAACCCAATTTTCATCTTCTGGATTTTCATCAACATTTTGCCTCAAAATAGGGTTTATGCGGATGCTGAAATAGGGGTGGCGGCCACCGTTATGTGGGTTTCTTCAGCCAAATCTGGAATTGATGATCGGTGGGAGCCACTATCATATAGGGGTTGACGTCACCGGTTGTGACTTCATTTGACACGAATTTCTGGCAAGAACCTTTATGTGAGAGGCAGGCATCGTTAATTTTTTCTCACTGAGGCGGGGACCTCTATCAGAGAGTCGGGTGCCATCGTTTATGTCTTGTTCTGTTAACGAAATTAGGTGGGCGCCGCTATCTGAGTGGCGGGCACCTCCGATCATGTTGTACTCTTCTTTCTTGAAAACTTCATTTTGGCGGGTGCCTGAGGTTTCTTGGCAGGCGCCTAAGGTTTTTTTGGCAGGCACATCCGGTTGGATTTGGATGTTCTTCATTTGATTCCTCTTCATCTAGATCAACCACCTCCTTGCTAATCAAATTTCTTCCACTTCATAGATTTACATCATTAACATCGTGCCTCCTCTCATTCCTTGGGCTTCTAAACAAGTCGACAACGTTACTCAACTTGTCATTTAACATAGAGAAGCTCTTTTCTAAGGTTTCTATTCACACATTAATGCCAGCAGTCATGACCAAGGTGTCTCTCATCTGGCTCATGACCAAATTGCCTTCTCGGTGAGCTTGTAATATACCCTTCAAGAGGTTAAGCACTAGGAGAATTAAGGATATGTACTAGTTGATAGCAAGGTGTCTGATTAAGACTCCTAATTGATATCACATTCGATGAAGTTATAGGGCAAGTTTTAGCTGAATGAGTTATTGCATGACAAACATCACAAAACAGAACCGCTTGTTATGGTCCATGCTTATCTTTAGACGACGTACTTCCTCCTTTAGGACTTCCATTAGATCCAAATCACACTCACATGCTTGGCTGGTATTCGATGAATCCTCCGGGCTGTTGTGCTTCCTATAATCTTCAGTAAAATGCACAATAATATTCATTGCCTCTGCATGAGTCTTCATCATAATGTTTCCATCACAAGCTGAACTCACCAAGTGACATTCATCAACAGAAACCCCACCATGGAGATATAGAATTAATTCATGCTGAGAAAAACCATGGTAAAGGAAACTCCACAAAATCCTCTTCAATCGCTCATAATAAGCATAGAGTGATTCATCTGCCTTTTGCTCTATAGTGCAGATTATCTTCTTGACCACACTTGAATTTATAACTGGAAAAATATTTTTCCATGAATAACTTCTTTAATGCTATCCATTTGGTATCACTTCATGGCAAAACATTTCGATACCAATCATTTGTTGTCTCTTTCAAGGAGAAAGAGAAGATTCGAAGCATCATTTGATCAATTGGAACACCATGTGGTTGGGTGACTGTGCAAATTTCTAGGAACTCATCCAAGTGTTGGATGCGATTCTCTTGCATTGCAACCCATAATAGTTCATTCCAAATAGTTAACCACGATGATCCTATCAATGATTCAAACTAAAGGAAGCAATAAACAAGGAGCACTAGGATATGAGCATGAGCGACTAGCTCTATATATCAATTATGTACACAACAAATTAGCAAAAACAGATACTAATATGGTATGCTTGCTTCAAAGGCATAGAACATCAAACAGGCACAAACCATCTTAGCAAAGGATATAATCAACACAAACCCTAGTTAGGCAAACCAGAAAATATGCAAATCAACCCTAATCAATTACTCCAAGAATAACACAAAATTGGCCAATGGATAGAGAATAGAAAAAACTCACAAACTATAAAATCATTTAAGAACTTCAAGATCCAACTAAGCGAAGAGCCCTTAGTTCATATTCATCTCTTAACACCAAAATCTATGGAGGAATTAGGTCTAGAGAGAAAGAACAAACTAGAGAAAAAGGGAGGAGAGAGAAAAGAGTTAGTGTTCTCCCTTAAAAACCTAGAGAATCTCTCCCTACAATAAACTACCGGAATCTAATAATAACAAAATCTAGTGGAGAAATTAAAGTAATTACAAAACACGTTTTTGGTTAAATTCCTAGAAATTATCAGCGGGAGCCATTGGACATCTGCGGATGCCGATCCTTGCACCTCGTGTTCCTTGAATAAGCACGCCGGCATGCACCGGAAACAAACAGCGGACGCCACCGCGAGCGTACATCTTCTATTTCTTCACTTCAACTCTTGGATTCGGTCTTGATCTTCACTTGAACTCTTCAAAGCCTTGTAAAATCCTCTAAGTCACTTAGTGTTGCAGACTTCATGTAAATTCATCAATGTATCCAAATGTGCACTAATATAGCTCAGAGTCATAAAACATAGTTATCCCATAACTCAACTTGTATAGTGTTTTGGGCGATGTGGACATCGATGCATCGTTTTTTCCTAATGAACAATATCTCTACCTAAGTACAACGATATGATTTTTTAACTCAAACTTGTCCTATAACTCAACTTGGATAGTGTTTGGGGGGATGTGACATAGTTGTTGTTTTTCCCTAATGATCCTTTATCTCCGACTAAGTACAACAATAAGATTTATTGACTCGAATTTGACTCATAACTCGACTTGAATAGTGTTTCGGTACGATATGGACATAGTTGCACCGTTTTTGTCCTCATGAACATTTATCTCCGATTAAGTACAACAAAGAGTATTTGACTCGAAATTGACCCATAACTTGACTTGGGTAGTGTTTCGGGGTGACACGGAGATTGTAGGACCCTTTTCTCCCGAAGAAACATTTATATTCAACTAAGTAGAACAAGAATAGTTATTGACTCGAACATTTATCTTCGACTAATCAATCTATCATCTATACTCACTTGCTTTCTTTTCACTCAGTTCACTTATAACTATGTTTTGTTACTATCATAGTAGAATCGTAAAATCACATAATCGTGGCAATTCATTTATCTTTTTCCAAATGAACCCAACTTATTTTTAAGTAAGGCCGGTTTATGGCCGATTTTGTTTGTCTTAAACCTAATTAACATAAGACATTTGAATTAATTTAACTTTACCATATAATCAAACGAAGCTTCTCAAAGAAGCCTTCTTTGTCACTGTAACATCACAAACCTTGGAAATCCTCATCTCTTTCTCCACTCTCTCCTCCCGTCACACTCATTTGTCACTCCCGGCCTCTCGCCTCCTTCCTCATCATGATCTCATCCGCCTTCCTCTACCTTCCTACTCTTCATCTCCTCCTTCCTCCTCCCCTCCTTCCTCAGATTCACTCATGCATCAATCTTCTTCCTTCTCCTCTCTTCCACCGGCTCAGATCTGCATTTTAGAGCTCTTCTAGTTTCCTATGTATGTAAATATGAAGAGTAAGTTGTAGCATTGGCCTCCGATTTTGTTGTTTTCTAGAATTAGGGTCTGTTTTGTTTCGGTGATTTTGTTGACGTTTTAAAGTTCTTGGGTTCATTCTCCATTGAAGAAGGAAGACACCAAAAGAATAAGCTCCAAGTTACAGTAATTATATGTCTTGTCCTCCTTTTATAAATATAGGATTTATGATTTTAGGGCGTTTTAGATCTCTATTTGAAATTATTGTTTTAGTAATTTATGGACTGAGAAAATGGGGATTAAAATTTTGGTTTCTGAATAGGGTTTTCGAACTATTGGACCTCAAATTATTAGTTTTGAAATTAGTTCTAACAATTGGATTAAAATTAAGGTTTGAATTTTAATTTTAGAACGTAGTTAAGTCAATTTCAAATATTAGGCCATAATAAATTTTGTGATTTTTCTATTTTGGGTATTGCTAAGATATCATTTTATCATGTCATGTGATACAAAACATGATAATTCATAATGACTGTAAACAAATAACATTAGATTAAGTCGAAGAACACACATTTTTTACTAGAAATAAATAAATAGACTAATAACACACAAACATAACATTAACAATGACAGGCATACTCATGCATAGGTTCATAAACAAACAAAGAACACACAAACACAACATAACAATCACAACTTAAGAATAACATAACCATTAAACAACATAGTTCAAAATGAAACAAAAGTGTAAATCAACCCAACACATCATTAAACTAAAATTGAAAATAATACAATGATTCAACATCACCATTAAACAAAAACAACACCAATCCTTGAACATGTAGACCCTATAGAGCAATCTAATCATCATGGATGGATTTTAAAAATGAGTTGTTTGGTTGAGGTTCAAAATGAATTTTTTCAAACACCAAAACTTCATTCCTTTCCACCCCAGTTGCTCTCACAAGGTCCATGCATCCTCTCCTCAACCTATAAAAATTGTCGTTATATTTGACCAACACTTTGTAGTCAATGTCATCATAATGAATCGTGATTTCAGTATTCCTCTAGTTTCAGAGACACATTTCTCAATGATGAAATGGTAGTTTATGCAAAACAAGGAAAATGATATCAAAACGAGGTAAATATACATATAATATAACCATAGGATGAAGAGAATAGATTAAATATTACTAGGCGACAATCTCCTACTACAAAGGGTTTGTGCTTTGTAATGGTAAACATCAGTTCTTGCTGCCCTGTTGCATCCAAGAAACGGAGAGCTCTTGTCATAGGTTGCTTACGAACACGGGTTGGGGTTGGGGTTGGTCTGGGTTTCCTCCGGTGAGGAGGAACTCGACCTCAAATAAATAACATTAATTGTTCTAGGCATGTTCTCTTTTATTTAAAGTAAGGGTGTTTGTTTGTAAATGGTTGAAAAAAGGAAGAGATGTGTTGTCTTTTATAAATGAAAAGGGGAGAGATGTATTGGGTTATATACTGTTGGTTAAGTTACCGCTTCTTTTCAGTAAAACTACTTTAAATGTGTTGTCTTATTTAAATTTTAAAATATGGGAAGCAGTAGATATGTTCAATGTAACATTTACTTGTGTAAAACCAACGTGTTGGTTATCTTAAACAGTACAGATTCTCTTGTCTAAAATGAACATGTTTAAAGCTTCTCTAAAAAATATATAAAATATATAAATCTAAAATTCTAAAATTATGGTTTTTTAAATTGTGAATTTTAATTTTATAATGTAGTTAAGTCAATTTCAAGTTTTAAGTTAAATCAATTTTGAGATTGATCAAGTTATGGTTGTTAGTTTTGTTTTTACGGGATTTAAAGATTCAATTCTTATTTGTTTTATAAGTTTATTAGATATCTTCTAGGTTAAGGATTGAAACTTATAAAAATGCTTCTCCTTTCTTAACCTAGAGAGAGCCAGTTTGGGAGATTACGTAGTTTCTTTAGAGCATTTTCTCATTTCTTATTCTCTGTAAGTCTCCTATGAGGAGCTAATCTCTTCTTTCTTAGTGAAGTATTTTGAAGTGTTTAATTGCTAATTAATGCGAGTTTGTTCTTTATAGCATGAATTTGATTGTTCTTCACTTGAATGTTTATTGTCAATTGAATAATTAGTTTCTTTCTACATTGATCTCCTAGAATTCAATTAGTCTTTCGTACAGGATAGAATAGGTTAATTTGTTAGTCTTACTCTTTATCTTCGAAGCAAGCATTGATTTCTAGATTCTGTTGAAGTAGGAATTATGTGGAGAATTGTATGATAGGAATAGATGTCAATTGCTATTACTATTTCATGGTGTTATTCTCTTTAATACCTCCATTAGTTTGAACTATAGGCGGTTGTCGTAGTTAACTAATTTGGATAGATTTAGTATACTCGAGTCGAGGTGCTAGATAATTGTCGCATATGAATAGGATCAATTCACCATTTGGTTACTTTATGAACGTACTATGATCATTATCATCATTTAAACATGGTTATGTACTTTCCTAATATATTTTCCTATTTATAAGTCAAAACACATTTTCCGTGTTTTATTAGTTGTAGAAGTCAAAACCCTTAATCACAAGTGTTTTAAATAAAATCAAAACAAGTTGATAACCTCCTATGGATTCAACCCTTACTTCCATTATATTCTAGTTAATAGGATTTAGTGTTGGTTAGGTATAAATCCGCGAGATATTAATCTCTCAATCATTTGTTTTTAACACCTTGTTTGTTTGCAATCCTTTTCTTTACAATTTTATGATCGGATAAAGAGAACGTTATCAAATTGGCGTCGTTGCCAGGGAGGCAATAAGTTCTTGTGATTAATTTCTGCATTAAACTTGGAGTGAGTCTATGTGACGACTCACACCTTTGTTTTTGATAGTTTTCAGGCTGTATTTCTTTTTAAAGAACTCATCCGAGGAAATTATCTAGGACTTTGTGATGATGGATCACACTATAGATTCCTTGCTCACTCCTTCCTTGGAGGCCAAGCAATTCGGCGTGCAATTCCCTAATTTGTATGAGGGTGTTACGTTCAAGATAAAGCTGGGAGTAATTCGGTTACTTCTTCAATTTACAAGCACAACCCAAGAAAGTCCTATCCAACATCTGGATGAGTACTAGGAAGTTTGCACAGTCACCCAACCACCTGGAATAAGAATAGACCAAATGATGCTTAGACTTTTCTCTTTCTCATTGAAAGAGTAAGCAAAGGATTGGTATGAAACCATCTGGCCAGGAAGTGTTACCACCTGGGTAGCATTGAAGAAGCTAACCCTGGATAAATATTTTCCTTTGACTAAGTCAAGAGAGCTGAAGAAAATGATCTTCAACATAGAGCACGAGGAGAACGAATTGCTCTACACCTATTTTGAGTGGTTCAAGAGGCTTTTGTGTAGCAGTCCCTTTCATGGCTATGCCAAACATGAGCCAATTCTTTATTTCCATGTTGGACTTTGAGAGGACGATCGACTCTTAGTGAATTCGATGTGTGGTGGGAAGATTAAGATGAAGACTCATGGAAAGACGATGAAGATTATAACAAATCTGGCAGAATACTCTAGGCAATTCAGCCTAGATGATTTGGAGGTCCTTAGCCAAACCAATTAAAGTGAGCCAGATCAAATTAAGGTTCTAAAGGAGGAAGTGAGCCTTCTTAAGATGGGACACGAGCCATCACAACCGGATTTATCATGTGATAGTTATGATGTGACAAGTTATGTAGTCACAATAGCGGGACTCAATGCACAAATGGGAAATCAGAAAGGAGATTTACAATGATCGATGATAAGTTTGTGTTAGGTAAAGCTAGTATCGCTTTACCTCAGTTTCTCTAGTTTTAATGATAACAAACACTTGCTTTTAACATCTACATTGAGTTTACTCAGTACAGGTACTTAGGAAGCGTATAGAGTGGAGCAGAGCACGAAAAGCAAGTCGCGATGATCAGGAGCAGGTCGCTATGCATGAATCCGAGGTCGCGACTATCTACAGAAGGTCGCTTCCATGACAAAGAAGGTCGCGACGATCACAGACAAGTATTTGTCTAACATAAGATGTTGTAAAGTCTAAGCTGTAAAGACTTATCAACGACGAGCACTAGTGCCAAGCATAGAAGATAGTCACGATAGCCAATGGAAGGTCGCTGCAAACGATATACCATCAAAGCGACCTCAAGACTATAAGACGAAGCGCTTTGCCTTCGGCACTTAGAAGATCAGCAGAGACTAGAGCGTGTCTCTCACGCTTTAAGTAGACTTTCTTAGATACGGAATGATATGAGTATCTAGCACAAACATTATCTTTTAGCATAAGTTTTATTTTATTCTTTATTTTATATCTTCTATAACTAGAAGATTTGGTTGTTGCAAATCAGTTTAGATTCGATTTAGTTAGTAGATTCGATAGACCAGATGTTAGATGGTCTATATATATTGGAGATAGCATTTTTCGTCATGTGTTGACGAAGAGAGGCGAAACCAGGCATTTGTGAACGTGAAAGAGAGGTTAGTATAGTTGCTTCATAGATCTAGCTTGCTTAGAAGTTTCTTGTGTATGAAACTAGACTGTAACTAGGATTGGAAAGAAATATACAAGTTTGTTTGCAGAACACTGTGTCATTAAGTTTATTTCCGCACATTAAAGATCCTTACGATCAACAAAGTTAAACTTAAGACCACAAGGTCGCTGCCGTCGCGACCTAAGCAAAGATCAACGATCCTATAATTGGTATCAGAGCAGGAACCGTTCTGTAATCAACCATGTCTTCCTCGACTCCAACTCACGGACAAACTCTCAACAAGCCACCTCTACTAAAGGAAGGCGAACTCGACTGGTGGATCAAAATGCACAAGACTTGGATCAAGCAGATGGACGCTCAATGCTGGAACGTCATCGAATTAGGAGATGAAGAAATCCCTCAAGATATCACGAGAAGCGCGATGGACGCTGCCTACTATAGGAAAATCGAAGTTAATGCCAAAGCTCGCCAGATGATCTTCGTCGGCCTACAGCGCCATGATGTTGACAAGGTAAAAAGTCTCCCTACTGCCAAGCAAATCTGGGATACAATCATAGTCATTCACAGAGGAAGTGAAGACAAGAAGCACAACAGGAAATTCGTGTTACAACGCGAGTTTCATGCCTTCAGACAACTTGAGAATGAAAGCGTCCTTGATTGCCTGTCGCGATTCTTCGTGCTCACAGATAAGCTAACCGATGCTGGCCACATCATCCCAGAGTATGAAAAGACACTCGCTGTCATACACGCTATGAGCGACAAATTTGAAATGGCTAGGAGTATAGCCCTAATGTCTGAAGAAACCAAAGCTCTTCCAGTAGCCAAGATCTTTGGGAAGTTCTATGATCAAGAACAAGGCGACAAGCTGAGATCTTTGACTAGAGGAAGCGACATAAAACAAGTCGCTTTGAAGCAGTCAAAAGCTCTAGACAGGATGGAGAACCAAGAAGAAGAAGAAGATGATGATAAAGACGTAGTCTTGATGACCAAGATGGTCAAGCGATTCTTAAGTAACAAGAAAGGAACCTTACCCTCCTCATCTGACCCCAACGCGATCTCAGCAGCTACACCTGCTACAATTGCCAGCAAAAGAGGCATCTAGCAAGAGAATGCACCAAGCCAAAGGTTGAGCAATCTGAAAAGAAGGCACTTGTGACCACTTCTGCATGGGGAGATGATGATGATGATGATGCAGACTTACATGAAGGGTTCACAGGCTTATGTCTAATGGCTGGAGAACAAAGTTCTGAAGACTCCGAGGTATCAATCTCACTCCCTAATAGCTTCACTAAAAAGATTCACATGCTTGATAAACCTGATTTAATCAATATAATTCTAGGAATAATAGAAGAAAGTGAGCGACTACAAACTGAAAATGATAGATATGAAAAGGAAATAGAAGATCTTCATGCTGAATGTTTAGATTTATCTACTAGGCTAGCAAATAAAGAGATAGACTTTCAAAAGGCTAAAGAAACAACCTTGTTAACCAAGGAGTGCTTGGGCTGCAAAGGTAAAGCGCTTACTAAAGCGTCTACACAAGCACCCACTCCTGTTTCTATGGCAAGCGAAAGCCTACTTGAAACTAATGACCTAATAAAAAGGGTCATCCTTGATGTCACTGGTATCGCTTCCCTAATTGAAGAGCGATCCGTTAATCAAACAGTGTTTGTTAAAGCGAGAGGGCTTGGCTATGAATCTGATGATAATGTTAAATCCTCATCCATGCATGAGAAATTAGCCAAGGAACTCGCTGAAAAGGCTGACGTGTTGGATAAGGCTCTTCAAGCTTGCAAAAGCAAAAATGAGTTCTTAGAAGACAAAGTGAAAGTCTTGGAAAACCCCAAACATAAGTCAAAATGGTATCATGGGGAAAAAGCTCATGCCATGTATGTATCACAAGCCCAAGGGACTCACGAGGTCAAGGGGTGCACCAAAAATGCAAAGCCCTTTAGACCAGGACGTGGAAAATATGGGCGAGTGATCTATTACGACTGGTGTAGATACTGTGGTTTCAATGGTCAAACTATCTATAACTGTAAGAAGAAACAGGCTCGTGACAACAAGCCTTATGTTTCTCCTTGCAATGATGTTGCTCATGAACATGAATCATCCCGACCTCAGTACCAACACCAGCGACCTTCAAATAATACCAAGCGATATGATAATAATCACCAGCGACATCAGAACATTCATCAGACATATCAAACTCAAGCAAATCAACATGCTAAACCTAGACCAAAGATAAAACAGAATGCTAGGATCAACTCTAATCAGAATAAATCCTATGAAACTACTCCCATGACCTTCAATATCATTCATGCTGATGGGACACGCTCCAAAGCGACCCACGATACTAATTCACCCAGTCAAGCTGAGCTTCACTGGGTACCAAAAGTTTAAATTTTTCTTGCGTAGGTTGGAAGTGCTAAGGAGCGATGGTAGTTAGAAAACGGCTGCACTTGCCACATGACAGGCTTCAAAGAATATTGTATTAACTCATTGTAGAACTGAAGAGCAAGTCGCGGATATCTTCACCAAAGCCTTGAACAAGGATCAATTTGTCAATCTAAGGTTCCTTCTGAGAATGATCCCCTTCACATAAGCAACCTACGTCTGTAAGTTCTCTCTACTCTGACTATAACTATCTACTTATATATTGATATTGGGAACTTAGGACTCGCTTGAAATGACTGGCAAACTTTAGCATTAGCTTTAGTCTCTCGCATGCTCTGGTTGATGCCTTTGTGAAATAATTAGGTGAATCTTCGCGACTTAATATATCTTGCTAGAAATTATGGACCTGCATGCTCTTCTTTGAAATCCTATGAACATAATCACATTGATCGCTTCTTAGCCCATTACAAAGCCAAACGAGATATGATATGTGATTATAAAGTGTCCCTGGCTTAATCTTGTGTAACGTTCCCTAAGACCCTTATAGCTCACAACTGGTAATATCCACTTGATGTTAAAGTCCTACCCTAATTTGCAAATTGCATATGCATATGTACTATTCTATGTGTTTTTGTCCTTCAATTTTAAATGTATACATGTGTCTACCCCAACTAGGACTGAGAGTGAATAGATTAGGACCTCTATGTTGCTAATTCTTAAACAGGTACGCGTGTTTTGGGTCCGTTGTGAAATCGCTTGTGCTATTTAGAGGTCGCTTCGTCACTACAGGGTATCGCGACCCATATCTCAGTCGCTACCATAGCAACCATACCTGGCATATCTTCAACAGTGAGCGATGTTGAACCCACTTACTGACTGAGCAGCGCATTCGCCGCCTTCGTGACCTTCACGATCCAGACAAAACTACACCACCTTCTTCCCCAGTGCAGTTCAAAGCGACTTCCAGCAAGGGAAGAGGTAAAATGGACGAGGTCGCTGAAGACATCTCTGCCTACCCCCTGCCAAGCTCTGAGCTGCCCCTCGTACGTGATCTGATAGCCGCTTTTCTCCAGTAGCAAGTCACGAACGAGAATCTGCTGCAGTCAAATAAGAACATTCTGGACGCGCTACTACCAATCAACAAAAATGTGTGCGCGACTCATAAACTGATCACGAGTAGGTGCACCCAGCTAGCTTGCCTGGTCGCTGGTCGCGACCCAGATCCAGTGCTATTCCAGTTCCTTCCCACTGAGCAACGCCAAGCCTATGAAAAGGTGTGGGAGGAGTACCATCAGTATCTGGAGGAGGAGCGAGCTCGGGAAGAGGAGGAAGCGGCTAAGGCAATGGGGGACGTCCCTCCAACACAAGAGGCACCAGCGACTACAGCTCCTGAGCAACAACAGGTCACGACAGCCTCGGAACACGCTGGTCCTATTGACGAAGAAGCAACTTAGTTGTCTTTGCCTTTTTATGTTCCGAGTCCTTTTTAGTCGCTTCCTTAGGTTTATCTACCCAGTAGCCTTTTTGGGTGCGTAGTAAAATTGAATATATAAATATGCTTTGCTTCTCTACTTGCTCTATCATCTTGCTTAGTTATAACTTAGTTCCTTTCGCTTAGGCATCTTATCAATCATTCCTCTAGAGAGTAGATCATGATAGCCGCCTTAGTTCCCTAATCATATATATGCATGACTTTTTCAATGATGTCAAAAGGGGGAATAGACCTGGCATACCGGTTGTTTAAGTCAGGGGGAACTATTACCATAAGAAGCGACCTATGGAAACACAAAGCGAGACTTGATCAAGGTAAAGTGTTACTTATCACTGCTTCTCTAAACATGTTCATACATTAGTAGATTCAATAAGTTCTCTAAACATGTTGCCTTAAATATATGCCATGTCTTATATAGTTTGTCATCATTAAAAAGGGGGAAATTGTTAGGTAAAGCTAGTATTGCTTTACCTCAGTTTCTCTAGTTTTAATGATAACAAACACTTGCTTTTAACATCTACATTGAGTTTACTCAGTAGAGGTACTTAGGAAGCGTATGGAGTGGAGCAGAGCACGAAAAGCAAGTCGCGATGATCAGGAGCAGGTCGCTATGCATGAATCCGAGGTCGCGACTATCTACAGAAGGTCGCTTCCATGACTGAGAGGGTCGCGACGATCACAGACAAGTATTTGTCTAACATAAGATGTTGTAATGTCTAAGTTGTAAAGACTTATCAACGACGAGCACTAGTGCCAAGCATAGAAGATAGTTGCGATAGCCAATGGAAGGTCGCTGCAGACGATATACCATCAAAGCGACCTCAAGACTATAAGACGAAGCGCTTTGCCTTCGGCACTTAGAAGATCAGAAGAGACTAGAGCGTGTCTCTCACGCTTTAAGTAGATTTTCTTAGATACGGAATGATATGAGTATCTAGCACAAACATTATCTTTTAGCATAAGTTTTATTTTATTCTTTATTTTATATCTTCTATAACTAGAAGATTTGGTTGTTGCAAATCAGTTTAGATTCGATTTAGTTAGTAGATTCGATAGACCAGATGTTAGATGGTCTATATATATTGGAGATAGCATTTTCGTCATGTGTTGATGAAGAGAGGCGAAACCAGGCATTTGTGAACGTGAAAGAGAGGTTAGTATAGTTGCTTCATAGATCTAGCTTGCTTAGAAGTTTCTTGTGTATGAAACTACACTGTAACTAGGATTGGAAAGCAATATACAAGTTTGTTTGCAGAACATTGTGTCATTAAGTTTATTTCCGCACATTAAAGATCCTTACGATCAACAAAGTAAACTTAAGACCACAAGGTCGCTGCCGTCGCGACCTAAGCAAAGATCAACGATCCTACAGTGTGCGTTTAAGCACATGTGGAATTCCTAATCTCCTCTAAGGGTAAGGGTACATAAATATAAAATAATAAAGATAGAATCGAGGCAGCAGTGGGAGACTCGATTCTATCTTTATTATTTTATATTTATGTACCCTTACCCTTAGAGGAGATTAGGAATTCCACATGTGTCATGGTCCAAGTCTCCATCCCAACTTGCCCTCTTGCTCACCACTAGCGCGTGGGCTATCTGGTCATGAGTCAGTGTCCACTTTCTGTTGTTTGACCGCCATTCAATGGATACTACTTCGTCGGTGCGGTCGTCTTGACAAACAGTTAACGTTCTCAGAAATTCCCGAGTGAAGTTCGGGAAGGTGGGCGCACTTAGCCCCAGAAATCCACCTAAACCAGCCTTGGTGAACATGCTCTTTGTCACCTCATTCAACTTCATGTTGTGCAGCAAACTCATGTCCGGAAACCGGGTCTGGACAACAGCCTTGTTGTTTACAATTTGATCTAGTTCATCGGCGGTTCTCCTATGTCTCTTAGGAGCCATTTCACACAAACACAGCACAATTCCAGCACAATTAAGTGGTCACAGCCACGAATGAACAAGTTTGACCACTCGAAGATTCCTGAATTGACGAAATTGCGTCGATATTGCGATCGAGAGGGATATGTCGCGGTCGAGATGGCTCAACTGGGACGAAATCGCGGTCGAGAAGGGGATGTCGCGATCGAGACGTCTTAACTGGGGCGAAATCTCGATCGTGACTGGGGTGTCGCGATCGTGATTTGGAGAAATCGGGGTGGATGTTTCTGGGTTGTAGTCACGATCGACACCTGTGAGTCGCGGTCGAGACGCATGAATTTTCGGCCGAGTTCCTCCCTTTCGATCTCACGTGGTGGCTCCGTTCATCCTCCTCTTTGAACACAGCTTCAAATATGGAATGTAGGGCACGAATCCGGTCTTGTGGTGTTGATTTAGTGGAGGAAAAACTTGATTTGGAGGAGATTTGAGGAAATTGGGGGTTTAGGATTCTTGAGAGATTTTGAAGAATTTGGGATGAAATTGGGAGAGATTAATGAAGAGGGTGATGGTGAGGGAGTGTAGATGGAGATTTGGAGTGGAATGGAGGTAAAAAGCTTGAGCTTTGGAGGAGTAATGGAGATTTGGTGTTTGGGGAAGAAGAAGATGAAGAGAGGGGGTATGGGTCTCGGTCGAGATATATAAGCTAGGGCTGGACGAGATGGGAAGGGGGGTATGGAAAGAGAGGGTGACGTGGAAAAAGGCAAGATTTTTTTTTAACGGGTGTCGCGATCGCGACAGGGGGGTCGCGATCGCGACCTGTGTAGCTGAAGTCGATTTGTCGTTTTTATCCTCCGATTGCTTCCTACATGACAGTCCCGTGATTTTTCCTGAAACAAAAACATTAAAACAAAACAAAATAATGGGATTAACGTTAGTCAAAACCCCTCGGGTTGCCTCCCGATCAGCGCCTTAGTTAACGTCGCGGCACGACGTAGTATGACTTAATCATCGTTATTCGATCCCTTCCGGATCGCGTCATCTAACAGCATTTTCTTGAACCACGGATGGAAAGGTTTGAACCTTAGACCATTCTCTTCCTTGACCACCCATTTTTGCTTGGGCTTCTTTTGCTCCTTACTCTCCCCGCACTTAGACTTACCCTTGGGCTTTGTTTTTACCTCTTTCATACCCTGCACAACAGCTTTAGCAGGTTTCTTTCCCTATGTGGTTAGTGAGGTGGGGCTACTGCCCAAAACAACATGCGAGCCTAGTTTGGAGGGTTTGATAACATCCGTAATACAGAATACCGAGCTATCATCCAGGGATTTTGTCGTAGTCTCATATATATTAAAATTGACCAAATCCCCATCCAACTCGAGCATAAGCGCCCAGGTATCTAGGTCTAGTTTTGTTTTAGCTGTCCTCATAAAGGGTCTACCTAGTAGGACAGGTACAGCCTACGTATCATGAACATCGTCTAGTACATAAAAATATGCAGGGAATATAAGGTCCTCGACCATAACCAACACATCTTCGACCAACCCTTTCGGGTAAATCGTAGACCCGTTAGCTAACTGAAGAACGATCCCTGTCCTACTCATAGATCCTAATTCTAATGATTTATACAACGAGTAAGGTAAAACATTAATAGATGCTCCTAGATCTAGCATGGCTTTATCGATTTTTGTTTTCCCTATAGTGCACGGGATACTCACCATCCCCGGTCTAAGCGCTTGGCAGCTATCTTCCGTTGGATGGCCGCCGAAACTCTTTCACTGACTTGGACTTTCTGCCTTCCTTGTAGCTTCTCACATCTCTTCTTAGTGCAGAGTTCTTTCAAATGTTTAGCGTAGCGAGGGACATTCTTGACGAGTTCAAGCAGAGGGATATTCACTTTACACTTACTAAGCGTTTTGAAAATCTCCTTGTAGTCGCGGACATCGGCATTTTGTAGCGGTCGAGATGTACTGTCGCGGTCGATATTGGATGAACTGGAGCTAAGTCACGGTCGAGATATTGTGTCGTGGTCGAGATTCTTATCAGTCAAATTTTTGGAAACTCGGGTACCGTCATCTCGGTCGAGACATACATGTCGCGATCGCGACAACTCTACTGGGGCCAAGTCTCGGTCACGACTTTCCTGTCTCGGTCGAGATATCAGCTCAGGAACCGTTTTCAGCATCTCCTCCTCTACCTTTTCATCGAGTGACTGTCCACGTCGTATCATGATGACACTTACGTTCTCCCTCGGGGCTGCGACAGTCTGCGATGGTAGCTTTTCCGAATTTTGCTGTTGCAAGTTGTTTATCGCCTCCGCTATTTGTGCGGCCTGTTTCTCTAAACTGTGTATGCTGGACTCGGTTGTTTGAACATGGGCGGTGAAGTGTTTGGTCAAGGACTCGAGCATTTCCTTCAGAGATGGTTCGTCGGATTTTGGTTGATATGGAGCGCGGTACTGGTTGTTGTATGGATATTGTCTATTCTATGCCCCAGCCAAGTCGCCCCATCTAAAACCAGGATGATCGTTACCTCTCGGATTGTAGTTGTTGTTGTTCTCAAACCGAGGTCTAGGAGGTCCGAAACCTCCTACAGCATGTACTTCAGCAATGGTTTGGTCCTGGAGTTGCGGGCACATGTCGGTAGGATGGCTCTCGTCCGCACAAATTCCGCATAGTCTCGCAGGTTTCTGATTTCCGATGGCAATGTTCTTGATCATACTTTTTAGCTCAGCTATCTCACTCTTACATCCGGGATCTTCGGAATCCACAGCATTTAATCCTTTCCTCGTGTACGTCCTCCCAAAACTTCTCGTTCCCTCAGCAATCTCATTTAGTCGGGCTCTAGCTTCGGCGGAGTCAAATTCAGCACACTCCCATTACACGCAACGTCTACTAGCCTCTTTTCATTATCAAGTAACCCATTGTAGAGGTGGGTCACCAAATCTTTCTCCTCAAACCCATGGAATGGGCAGCTAGCTTATAATCTTGCAAATCTTTCTACGTAGTCATACAGTGTCTCAGCGTCCTGCTATTCCACCATCGCAATAGCTCTTTTCAACGCGAACGCCTTCTTGGACGGGAAATACTTACTAAGGAAAGCTTGTGAAGTTTCTCCCAAGTGTCGATACTTCCGGTGGGTAATAAATAGTACCATTGACGCGCGCTGTCTTTCAGTGTAAGACCGAAAGCTCTCATCTTAATTTGCTCATCGGTGACGTTACTCGGCTTACTACAGCTGCAGATGTTGTGGAACTCACTAACGTGCATAATCGGGTCTTCCCCAACCAGGCCATGAAACTTTGGTAGCAAATTGATGAATCCGGTCTTTAGTTCGAACGTGACACCGGCATTCAGGGCAGGCAGCGTCACTCCTAAGTGTTGTTGCGTCAGATTTGGGTCTGTAAGCTCTCGCAACGTTCTAGCAGTCATTGATTCGATCACTAGATTTTGTAGAGATTCTCGCAAATTGCGTAGATGCGTCTGCTCTATCTCTGAAATGAAATCAAGCAAATCTGAATTAGTGGCGCGAGTGTGGACCATAAGATAGGTCCACACCAATGTAACACAAAAAAGAAACAAACTATAACAGTTGGCTCCCCGGCAACGGCGCCAAAATTTGACAGGCGTAAACGATCATTGTTCCTATCAAAGATAATCCAACTAAACAATCCACTAGTAAAGTGGTAAGTCGGAGTCGAATCCCAAGAGAGCCACAACAATAGTCTATTTCTTTCATGTTACCTAGTAGTAACTAGGGGGTTTTGAATGTTGTAATCTAAACTAGCAATAATAAAACGATAAATGTTGAATTTGTAAACTATTATGATGGAAAGCTCACTCTTTTAGCATCAGCGCATTATTCTTATGAAAAGTTAATCATTTAATTCTCTTAATCCTATATTCTTAATTATCTAATCCAGTTGTCCTACTCTTTGTTCGTAATTAGCAACTAGTTCAAATAGCCTAGAAACCCTTGTTGTAAGCAATAACCAAAGAAATCCTAAGGTTCAAAAGCGCAACAGCATAAAGATCAAAGATAAGTAGGCCTATGCAATACCATTGGAAAATCAGTGATACTCGACATAGGTTTATAATCTCTACAAAATAAGCACTCGCAAATTGCCTATGCTAATTCTGATTGCTACCTAAAAGACAAGACTTTTCAAATCGATTTATCAATCCTAGCAATATGAATGAATAATAATCAACCTAGTTGTACACCTAGATCAAATCAAGATCAATCAATAGACAATAAAGCACAAGAGATTATAAAACAATGCTGAAATTATTATTAGAACATAAACATAAGAATTCTCACAAACATATCCTAGAATAATGGCTTTAACCTAAGAGTGAACTAGTAGGATCTTAGCCAGACATAGCCAATTGAAAGCAATACATAATTATGGATGAAACTAACCAGGGATGAAGGTGAAAGTGGCACAAAGGTGGAAGCTTTCTTCTTGGCTGCTGAATTTCTAAGGATGAGTTGTGAAATTGAACAAAAGTCTAATCTAACCTAATATCTAAGGGTTTATATAGTTCCTAGTGAAAAGGAAATAAAATAAATCAAAAGAAATAATGAAATAGGGAAAAACAAATCAGAATCTCGGACTAATATCTTCGTTTTTGGGCCGGTCTGTGTCCGTGGTCGTGATCGAGACATGTGGGTCGCGATCGTGATCTGGCTCCAGTTCTCAGGGTCGGTGGAAGTCTCGATCGCGACAGGATGGTCTCGGTCGAGACATGTCTACTGAGGCTAAGTCTCGATCGCGACATCAGGGTCTCGGTCGTGACACCTCCTCTCGGTCGTGAGGCCTTCTCTCGAACTGGTCTTCGGTCTTCTATAAGCTTCGAGGCAGCTCGGCTTCGCCTCCAGGCTTTTCCATGGGTGTAGGTGCGGTATCCTTCTCTCTAGCTCTGTCCCAAATGCACTAAAAGTGAGTATAAATGAGATCTCCGTAATAAAACCACAAAATACCGCTTATGAGCATCCCGCAAATCCATAAATGAACACCATACCGGATTCCGGGAATACCACTCAATAAGCACCTAAACACCACCTATCCTAAGTTAATAGTCGCTAGTTAACACCATAGAATAAGCTCCTATCAGGATCTAACCGTCTTTTCCCCTAATCATCCTTTCTTCTCTAAATCATCATTAAACCCTTACGGATAAATCGCTGACTTAAGCATAAGAGAGTCAAATCTGGGGTACAATCTCACCGGGCTCGGCTTTGCATGTTGGAAGGCCTGGTCAACTGGTTCTACTCGAAGATCAATAGCAATACAATCCAAGAGAGGCTCCCCATCTTTAGATCTACTCGAGAAGATTGTCTTAGTCTTTGTTCACGGTAACATTTTATACCGGACTCGTTAAGGTATAAATATCAGCTATTTACAATCAGGAGTATGATATGACATGTTTAGCGGGTGTGAGCGGACGAAGGATCGCGCAATGCTAAGTAGCTAAATGATACACGTATGTGAGCAAGGAATTAAGCTCGGGGGCTTAAGTGGGGATTGAATACGTTAGTAAGCATCAATCTCAATATTTTATAATGCTAAGCATGGGGATTAGGCTGATTTGACATTGCTACTACAATGCCATCGCATGCAAGCATTAAGAGTGTATTATTCATTTATTATTTAGATTTATGTGAGTGGAAATGTTAGAACCAGCTCACTAATACATATAAGACACTTAGAATAATATACTTTCAGTGGGGCCTCATGACGTCATACCTTAGGAGAACACACAATTCGGGTAGTTGACCTCATACTCTCGCCCATCAACAGAGACCACGCGATTGATCTCCTCGGCATTAGCAACGTCGCAAGGACGATTCTCGGGCGACCTCATGGGAACAAAGTCAATGCTTTATGGCCACAGTCGACGCGCTTGCAAGGCCGGTGACAGGGACTTCCTCGCAGGCATCAAGGTGGAGCCTCGCGAAACGGATTAGGAGGCTGGTGACGGCAGAGTGTGCAGGTGGAGCTTCGCGAACCTGGCTTCGGAAGCCGGTGAAGGAGGGCTAGACAAGTTTTATGAAGCGTAGGAAAGAACTCTTGTAAGGCTTGGCCTTGAAGCGCGACTAATAATCTTAAAGCGGGATCAAGAGTCGAATGACAGATTGAACGAGATTTTCAATCGTGAGAGGCTAAAACTCACGTTAATCTCTTGTTAGAAAAACAAGTTTACAAACTGAGAATAGAACAACACACTTTTCCCTCTAGGTGTTTTCTCTCGTTCTCACACATAAAGCTCTCAGTTTAAACTCTCACTCTCAATCTCAGATCACACTTTACACTCAGTAAACAACACAAAGAATTAGAAAAATGAAAGCTTATTCTCAATTCTTAAAACTACAAAATATTTATAGACGAGCTTTAGACACGCTTTGTCTGTGTGAATCGGGCTTGCCATGTAAGCTCAACCGTTCAATATTATTGTCTAGAAAGAGTCACCTTCTTGATTTCTCAACAACTTAAGCAAGTAGCTGATCGTGCTATCTCCAAGCAAGAAGCATACGCCTCAGATCAAGCTGCATTTGAAACTTGCTCTTCATAGATTAACCTTCTTTAACACGTACTGAATAAACTGCAACTTGCGCTTCCTTTAGAGGGATGCACTACCATGTGTACGGCTGGTGTTGCTCTTGTTGCAACTTGCTTCTTGATATCTTGCACTATTAATGCTTATATCAACAAGTAAGCTTCATGCGCACGCTCTTTTATTTTCTGACGGGTTTCACTTTGTTGTTCGCATATAAATCTTCAGCGCTACATATCGCGTTGTTCAACGATACCTTGTCTTCTCTTCAATCCTTGAAGTGACACCTTTAAACACAACTACTACTAAAAGAGACTCTTTAGCTATTTAAGCTAGACCATAATCTTGATGATATAAGTCTAAAACGCTCAACACTCATGTAGATTTTTAGATACTAAGTTTGTTAACATTAAAACTTGAGAAACTAGTCAACCTACTTTGAACTTCACTAAAAAAATCCCTCTTTTGATGATGACAATCCTATAGAACATAAGAATATCAGCATATAGATTGAATAACATTGAAGCTCTAAAAGATAGAACTTTCAAGTAAAACTTCAATTCCCCCTTGGTTATTTAACAGATAGCTTAGATTTTATCCCTCTCCCTCCTTAGTCCAGTACAGGTCTAACTCCTTCTCAATATAAGTAAATAGATATGCACTTTCTAGTCCCCCCCCCCCCCCCCCCTTTGACATCACCGGAAGAAAAAAAAACTCACTAAGTACATATAAAGGGAACTATAAAAGAGATAACTATCACACTACTCTCTAGATAAAAGTGTAAGAAGAGTAATAAGATCCAAGTAAGAAAGTAAACAAGTAATCACAAGCAAGTCGAATATGAAGACTAGATGCATACTTATATTGTATCACTCATACTCGCATAAAAAAATATGGTTAATAAGATGATGCCCTAGGATACCTAAATGAAGCAAAATATAAACATAGAAAGCAAGTGAAGATTTAAGCATGATCATTTCTTAGCTATAACTTTGAGAAGCTCTATTACTTCATCAAGTCTACTTACTACTTGAGAGAGTTGATTAGTAGCTATCTCTGCAAAATACTTCATAGCTGTTTGTACTCTGTAGATTGGTGTAGTTATATTACTTGGTTCTTCATGAGCTTTCAGACTTAACCTTGGAACAGAAGGGGTTGGCTTCCCTTCTTCAGCTGTAGAGTATTGATCGAGCTGCTTCAGCATTTGAGTAGTCAAAACATTGTCAAACATCTTCTCATTCTCTGGATTCCAGATATCTAGCTTCTCCATGAGACGCTTGACAATGCGTGGATACCGAAGATCGTGAGTCGTAGACGCCTTGCCACTATACATATGAGTGAACATCACTTGCGACGTGTCTATGAGGTCTTCATTGATGAACTTATCCATCAATACTCCATCATCTATATTGATAGTATCATGCCTCTCTTGTCTTGGCAAAATACTTCTTTTGATGAAGTAGTGGAGCACCTTTTTCTTCTTCAGGTCAAGGTAGTCGATCTTAAGCTCCTTCTTTTGCATGGAAGAAACAAATAGATTTTTCTTGATTTGTTGAGCTCCTTTGGACCAGTTCTTCTTAGGCACCTGGTGATACCCGTTTAATGTGTCCGGGCCAACCGTTGAAGCAAAATCTCTAAGCAAAATGTAATATTTCCTCTTTCTCCTTGCTAGGATCACTAACATGTTGTCGTTATGTACTATCAAGATTACTTTTTATTTTTTTCTAGCAACCAGTTTTAGAAGTAAGTGATAAGAAAGGGTCGATTTCACAGAGAAAATTGTATTAGTAACTTTATGTGTAGTAGAACTCAATTTAAAACTTGTTCGAAATGTGTTTGTGTGTTATATTTTGGGGTGGTTATTCCTCTTTTCTAATACATATACACTATCCATTTTAGTTTAGATCATCGTGTTCTTTTCCACCTATTCACGTTAATTCTTATGTTGCCCTATCAACCAAAAGAGACAAACTTGTTCTACATTCGCTTACCAAAACCCTGCAGAACACGTTTGATACCTAGAATAGGCACAATGAGAATGAGAAGCCACCAGGAGTCTATAACTCTTAGTCCTTGAGACGAGCTAAGCAGCACTGATGTCTACAAATCTCAACAACTAAGACGAGCCAATAGGTGTGTCTACAAATTCCGACTATGTGAATTGCTTCCTCCTTTAACTAATGATCACAACCAGACTAGATACATTAAATATTTTTCGTATTAAGAGTTATGAAAGTAATCATGATATTTAGGTTGTCAAGCTAATCAAATCATACAAAGCAATAAATTCATAACATGGAAGCAATCACATCAACGTAGTACGAATTAACAATCAATAGAAGAACACTTATTAAAACTGAAACTTCAAATATAGATTTCATAGGAAAGGGAAACAAAGTTGTGGAGCTTAGCTCCTCATGCTAACTAGAAAATATGAAATAAAAAAGAAAAAGCAAAAAATAATGAAGAATCAACCTAGTTAGTAGGGAGAAGATAGCCTTATATAGGGGATACAAATTGACCTAAATCTAAAGGGAAAAATATGAAATGAATCTAACAAAAATATACTAACTAATAACTTATTAGATACTCTGCCGTAGGTGAATCATAAATCTTGTGATTTGGTGGCGACGTGGGGTGCGACGTATATGGTGTGGGCCACGGCCGCTGAGACCGGTGAGATCTTCCTTGTCCATTGCAACAGAACACTCTACCACGTGTTAAAAGGTTGAATCTGCTTCGGTCTCCTGAGCGTGCGGCGCGGTGGAAAAGGTGGGGCACGATGTGAATTATGTCAACTCTTCACTCCTGGTAGCTACATTTCCACTTCGTGTGTGTGAAAAACCCTCACTTTGTAGCTCCATCGATTTCTTATCTTTACTCCTCTGAATTATGTGTAAAAACCCTTGAATATTTGATCCGCTCATCTCTGGCTCTGGTGATCGCAACTTTGCCAATGTAGCTCAAAACTCTTTTGAATGTGTGCTAAATCTTGTGAATTAAACCATCATGATTGGATCGTATCAAATCCTCTCATACTTAGATCTTTACTCGTCCCGAGTAAACAAGAACTCGACTATCTCCATGTAGCTCAAAAGGTCTCAGAAAGTACGAACAAACATGATTCCACAATCTATAACAGCTAGTCATCATAATCCTCTGGGAGAAACCAAAATTGTGTCGGATGTGAATAGACAATAAAATGAAAGCTACCTCTCTGTAGCTCTAGAGAAGCTAATCCTGAACCCCTCCTTCTAACTCCTTACCTCACCAAAATGAATAATAGATCACTTTTTTTCTCATTTTGCCTAGGCGCTTTTTCAGGATTTCACTTAGCCACTCCTTTTATTTTAGGCTCACATAATCTTACATCTCTCATAATCTCATATTGCACCGGTCTATACCGGTCCAGGTCACCTTGTTATTGCGTGAATCACCTCGTAGGATTTTTCAAATCATCCTAGGATTTTGATTGCATATTTATTTATTGTTGCTTTTTCATTATTTTATTTTTTGATTTTTAATTTTTTCTAAACAAGTGTGATGTATAAGAACTCAATACTAAAATGTAACAAAAATAGTCCTAGTGATGAATTCAAATGATGATTCAACAAAACTACGAAAAACTAGTGAAGAATATACAAATGATGAACTAGTTCTCCCCGCCCCCATACTTAACTTCTGCATTATCCTCAATGTAGATATCAAACCCAAAAGAAAAGAAAAAGGAAATTGAAATAGAATATCTAGATGAAAGGTGAAATAAGTGGAAACAAACCATGAGCAGAAGACTTTATCGAAGAAGGACGTGCCAAAAGGGATTGAGTCACTAGGGTAGTTGGTGCGGGTAGCAGCGTCAATGGGCGCATGGCAGGACGGAAAAGGCGCAGGCCTCGGCTCAGTGTATGTGGGAAGGTCGTCTACGTTACCCAGGGAGCACACTGTACGTGCTCAGTATGAAAGTCTTCGCTCTCCTCGAACTGTGAAAAGTGGTAAGTGATGGTATCACACCGAGATAAAGTTGAGAAACCCTAGATCTGATGACATGGAAAAGAAAGTAGGTGGGATATCGTCAGCGCTAGAAATGGTGTTATCCAAGGGAGACGACGTCGTTAGATATGGAATTAGAAAGTGGAAAAAGAACTATGAAAGTGATGGCAAAACGAAAAGATGGTTTGGTTTTTTGTGCCTACACGCATCTTTTTCTTGCTTTTCTTATTTCCTTTTCCTTTTCTTTTTTTTAACTACGAAATCCCCAAAAACAGCTACAATTACTGATAAGAATATGCTCTAACACACAAGAAAATACTTAAAAATACTTCACTGAGCTAGGAAATGGTGGACCATAACGCCAACTATTGTCTTGGAAGCTCATCCATATGCTCACATATCTCTCAGTGTAGTTGTATCATGGTCTCCTCAAGTCTGTCTTGGCGTGTCAGTAATGCCTGAATGAGCTCGTCAACACATCGCATCCCTATGTATGGCCGGTCAGCAGTCAATCTCTGATTTGCAATACTCCTTTCGATGCATGGACGGGGTTGACCTCAATTTGTACCTTCTTTATCCATACTTTTTGCATTGTATGGCACATGTGCCTCAAAAGTCCGCAAATAGATGGGATATAGTATTTGCTGGAAGATGGTTCTAATGGAAATTATCTTGGAAGTCAAACATGATGGCACTTAGAGATGTAACAAGAGCCAATACATGTCTTTGTCGTTCACCGTTGTGAGGCAGCCATCTCTCTTTAGTCGATCCAGGTTGTTTGGGACTGGTTCGATTTCCTTCTCCTCCTTCTTTCGGGAAGCCTCGTAGAGTTCGGTAATGGAACCCAAATCCGTGCCTTAATGAATCATTCGACCTTTCATTAGGTCCTGCACTTGCTGTATGACAGGCGTTAAACGGTCGTTGGCCGTATCAAAGATAATCCAACTAAATAATTCACGAGTGAAGTGGTAAGTCGGAGTCGAATCCCAAGGGAGCCAGAACGATAGCTTATTTCAATTGTGTTACCTAGTAGTAACTAGGGGATTTATGATTGTAAAACGAACTAGCAAATAATAAAACGTAGAATGTTGGATTTTGTAAACTAGAACGATGGAAAGCTCACTCTTTTAGCATCAGCGCATTATTCTTATGGAAAGTTGATCATCGAATTCTATAAAAGTTTTTTTCTTTAAATAAATAATCTAGTTGTCCTATTCTTTGTTCGTAAATAGCAACTAGTCCAAATACTCCTAGAAACCCTTTTTGTAAGCAATAACCAAAGAAATCCTAAGGTTCAAAAGCGCAACAGCATAAAGATCAAAGATAAGTAGGCCTATGCAATACCATTGGCAAATCGCCGATACTCGGAACGGGTTTATAATCTCTACAAAATAAGCACTCGCAAATAGTCTATGCTAATTCTGATTGCTACCTAAAAGACAAGACTTTTCAAATCGAATTATCAAGCCTAGCGATATGAATGAATAATAATCAACCTAGTTTCGAACCTAGATAAAATCAATATCAATCAATGACAATAAACACAAGATATCATAGGAACTTAGCCAGACATAGCCAAGAGAAAGCAATACATAATAATGGATGAACTAACCAAGGATGAAGGTAGAAGATGGCACAAAGGTGGGAGCATTCTTCTTGACTGATGAATCTCTAAGAATGAATTTGTGAAAGTGGCAAAAGATAATTCTAACCTAAAAACTAAAGGTTTATATAGTATCTAACCTAAAAGAGATAAAATAACTAAAAAGAAAAGATAAAATAGGGAAAAACTGATAAAATCTCGGACATAGATCTGCACTTGGGCCGGTCCGCGTCCGCGGTCTCGATCGAGACTTTTGAGTCTCAGTCGAGACTTTGACCCAGTTCCTCAGAGTCGGTGGAAGTCGCGGTCGAGACATTGTAGTCTCGGTCGAGACTTTTATTTCGGGGATAAATCTCGATCGCGACTTTTGTGTCTCGGTCGAGACATTTTCTGCAGAAAAGTGATGTTCGTAGAATTGCCATAACTTTTGACTCACAATTCCGATTGAGATCATATTTTGAGATAATCAAGTAGACATCAATATCTAACTCCTCGAATTGGAATAACCTCAATCAGACATCGGATCAGGGAGAACGAGCCATCTGAACTCAGCTCAATATCTCGGCACCTCTTCCTAGAACTTCTTCTCTCTTCTCTTGGTGTAGGCGTGGTTTACTTCCTCTAGCTCCATCCCGAATGCACTAAAAGTGAGCACAACCGGGAACTCCATGATAAAACCACTAAATACCACTTACGAGCATCCCACAAATTTATAAATGAACATGATACCGGATTCCGGGAATACCACTCAATAAGCACCTAAACACCACTAATCCTAAGCTAATAGTCGCTAGTTAACACCATATAATAAGCTCCTATCACTGTAAGCTTTGGAAAAACAAAGACACCCAGCAGGGAGCTATACTCGACAACGGTGTCAGGCACTAGTTATAACACCAGTCGTTTTGTGATAGCCGGTTGAGGTTGGAGTGGCCGAAAATAGTCGTGGTGAGAAACTTGCAGGCCAACCTAAGTGGTGGATGTGACTTCTTGCATATTTAGTTATAATAAATGCAATCAAGCTGCTCAGAGACACCCCCTGGTTTCCAACCAAGACCCCCTTCACAACAACATCAAGAGCGTTCTCAACCATCTGATGAGTCTATGCTTCAACTGATTATGAAGGAGCTACAGAATATAAACAAGAAAGACGTGAGGCATTTCTTGACCCCTAAACTCTCTCTTAGCAATTGCATTTATTATGACTGAATATGCAAGAAGTTACTTCCATGTCCCTTTCTGGATTAACTTGAAATTCTAGGACAAAGGAAGCGAAAAACTAGATGGAAAAAGACGCGAGGCACGAATTATCGACATACATGAATCATCCCAGTCCTCCATGGTTAAATAGTTCGCCAATTGACTTGTCAAAGCCCCTCTGTGTTAAAGCTAACCATCTTGGAAAATTGCTTGATACCACATGTTTCTTTATGGCCTTCAACTTTTTAATCAAATCTCTCACCTCGGTGGACCCCTTCTCTCTCTTGATTATCGTGATGCTCGACATGTTGTGGTGGAAGGAATACAGACTAGTACTTTCTTTGAACCAAGTTAGGTACGGAAAACTCCAGGGATAGTGACGCGGATCGCGGCCGAAGAGGGCACATATCACATATCGGCTTTTGTTGAAGAGATGGGAACTTCGAACTTTAGACACAAGGCACGATAGAAATTCCCTGGGCACATCGATTTCGGCGCGGACGACGGTGTTCTCGTCTCTCCCTCCCGGAAAATACTTCAACTCTGATTTTTCAAAGTCAGGAAAGTCACAGCGATGCGAACTTAAGTCCGATCATTTGTAGACTCAATTGAATCCCCGTTTTGGGAAAGTGGAAGGTTGGATACAAGTGTGGACTTGGGGGTCATGGTGTTTATGGAAGGCTAATAGTGGAGGGTTATGGTGGTGAATGGTGATGAATGTAGGTGGTCAGGAATGTGGACGCGGGGTGACACAATAATTCTGCGTGTCATGACGGCGACGTTGACTGGAAACTGGAATTCCGAGTTGGGAGATTTTTGAGATTATGATTAATAGATCTAGGGAGGTCGATTAATGAAGAGATGGACTTGTATATGGCTAGGGGTAGTGTGATCAATGTTAGAAAAATATTTTTTACATGTAAGTTTAACCACAATCAAATGAATCCAAACATGGTTATAGGCTTGTAGCCAAGAAAATCATGTGTACTCATCTCGATAATGCTATAAGCTGGTAAAACATATTTTTTTTTAATCAAAATATAGTTACAAAGCCTATATATGTGTTATGTATTACAAAAAGATGATCGAAAGTGGATTACTAATGGCCAATTGGAAGATAAAACCTTCTGGGGGTTTTGGCATGCACGCTTCCGGGAGTTTTGGCTATGCCACTACCGGCGGTACTGGTAGAGGAGCTTCCGCCGGTTCTGGAAATGTAGCTTTTGGAAGTTCTAGATTGTTCAGTTTTGACGGAAGTGACAGTGCGTTAAAATGTAAAAATAAGATGCATAAAAAGGAATTACCTTAATTTAAAATTTAAAATTCCAAATTATGCAGGATCAGATGTCAAGTCTACTCAATAATTCTTACTTCGCAAGCATACTCCAGTATCTGATATTCCAAATGGTTAGTACTGCTTTCTTCAATAATAAAGCATACATATTTTATTGTGTTTGTATTTGATAATTATCATATATACATTTATAAACTTTAATATTTCATCTATTTTATGCAATTTGTTCCAATGTTACAATTTCATGTTCCAAATTGACTATATGAAGGGATTGAAGATTTTAATTTGTAACATTAATAATAAAAGGTCTATATTATTACTTTATGATAAAGTCTTTATTAATTTGTAGAACAGTTCCCGTAATATTAGCAAAATATTTGTTATTTATACTATATTCTATTATTCGTCCATTTTTTAAAGTCTGACACCTTTCTATGATCATTTCATAAATATGAAGCCAATATTCAATATAAATTAGCTATGACCGACGTCTGACTTTAACTTACCCAGCTAATGAAGGATTAAATAGCCTTCTGTAAAATAACGTCCAACACATGTGGGCCAGCCCACCAATTTTGCTTCTCCACCCCAACAAAAATACGGCCCCTACATATTCACTATCCATCAAATCTTCATAGGCCCATCAATTCGAGAATTCTTCTTATTATCGATTATTCATATTTATTGTCTGAGGTGGGTTCGGTGTGAAGTGTTCTTATGGTGTGAAATGTGAAAAATATCGAGCCATTAGATTAGAAAATGGAGGGCTGAGATTAAAAGATGTTTTTTTTAATCAATCCAAGCGGTGGCATCTTTGTAATTAATGGTGATTTTTTTTATTTTTTTTTACGTTTTCTGGGTGATTTTTTTTATCCCCTTAGAACTGAACGGTTACGTGTTATATGTGACCATTAGCGGGTTATATGTGTAACCGAGAAACATCGCACTTCACACCATAAGGACACTTCACACCGGATCTTTATTCTTTATTATTTACGAGAAAGAATTTTATTTATATTATGATTTGATATTCATATATTTAGTTGTTTCAAATCTAGTAATAAAAAACCCTCTAGTGAAATATAAGAATCATTTCTAGCCATTCATTTTGAATGACTAGAATTCAACTTGATATTAGTGTTGTCCAACACCACAACTCCGACAGTCCGGCGACGCTTCAGCGACAATCCGACAACTCTCCAGCAGGAATCCATTGGAAGTCATGTGGCAATCGGCGCGGTCTGACGAAGGTATGATGACAATCTGACAAAGGTCCAATGACAGTCGGCGTCTAGGGTGCTGGTTCAGCGACGGGCTAGTGATGGTTAAGTATATTCTCAGTTGAAACCTCAATTTAATACGTCCAGATAAACATTTAGAATCGTTTTAATGAAACATTTTGATAAACATATATACATTTTATAATCAATTTAGTTAACACTTAAGTATACCAGGTTGTTCGCGCCCGTTCTTCGCACGAGCTTTACTTTTTATGTTGCATCTGGTACGAAAATAATATGATTTAGATATATATATATTTGAATGTATTTTCCTTGTCTGTCTACGAAATTTTGATTGAACCGCGTAGATGAAATGCAATGTATAAAGCGATTAAAATTGTTGTAATGGACAATACTCTATTTCATTAAATCAACAAACGTAAAGCGTGTGGTTGTCTATAATATGTAACTATTTATGGGTACATGGTATTGTCGTGAAGATGTTTTTTATTCGTTAGTGAATGAACTGTATGAATTATTTATGTTATCAATTTTTTTATGTATATTGAGACCTAAAATATTTTTCTCTTGGATGTTATTTTTAGTTTGATAGGATATCATATTTACTGCAATGCATATGTAGTTGTTATATCTTATTATTCATTCCATTATTGTAATTTAAATATTAATAATTCAATATTTTCTCATGGAAAAAGAAATCGACAAATTTACAGAATTTGATTCAGATTTATATACATATTTTTGCCTTGTCCAATCAAATTTTTCACTCGGTCTATACAAATTGAATTTCTCTCCCCTCTTTGTAACTCCAATCCAATTTAATTTTGTTTACAATATTCAAGAACTTTTCAATTGCATATTATAATTAGAAAAGATGATAGGTTTCACAATAAGGAGCATTTATACCGTGAAGACCTCCGCAATTATAATATTCACTAATTACTGAACAATTGATGAAGAGGTATTTAGGGATAAAAAGGTTTAATTGAAGGAAATTAACTCTAAAAACTCTATTTTATATGTATTAGATTCATGGTTAATTAATTTTTAAACCATTAACTCTTTAACTAATATTAATATACTTTCTGGTATCTTATGAGTGATTTATATATTTTTTCAAATCATTGTTACTCTATAGATGTAAAATGATTAAGTTAACTTTTCTCACAGTATTAATCACTCAAAAAAAACAAATAATATTTGTTTTCAATGTAATAACTAATGATACATTATATATAGATTGTTTTTAGTCTTTAATCTTTTTATAGTATATTTAGTGTTTAGCTTAATATATATGAGAAGAGATTATATACATATATAATCCATGTTGTGGTATAGCTACAATTTCTTGGGGAGTTAAAAGTCGGAAATGATGAAGGTGAGGGTTTAACGAATTTCAGAGAAAGATAAATTGAAAGATAAAGTATTACCATCCCTTCATATGCCGTTGAATTAAGAGGTCTTAAGAAAAAATAATGTTTTAGGGAGATGAAGGGATGCAAATAAGATAAAAGGGAAAATTGAATTTCTGCTAGTTGACTTGGGAAGGTAAGTAATGCTTCAAAAAACTAAAGATAATAAAGATTGTTATTATTATTATTATTATTATTATATAATTATTATTATTACTATTACTATAAGAACTTATTTATTATGACTATATTTATCTATTAATTATTATTTTCTTCTTTAAATTTGGATTCTCATATACTCTTTTTGGTTGTGTAACTTGGAAGTTGGGGTTATACTCAGAGTTTTTAAAAATTGTGTAATCGATTTGTATTTTCTAACTCGTTGTACAAACTATTTGATTACAATAATAAAGAGTCTTTTATCGGTATTGGAGTTATGATACAGGCAAGAGTCATTTCCTCTATATTTAAACATGATTTAAATGACTCTATTATTAGTAATATAACTAAAAGCATAAATCTCATGAAACTTATCAATATATTTGTTGAGTGGATAACTAAATGAATAGCAAGTCAGACAAAGTTTGGTTATTTCTGGGTTGTGTTAATTGATCACTATTGGAATTGCACTAGAATATATTTGAGATTAAAATAACGGGTGTGGTTCTCGCACTATGGATATATTCATCATTGTAAACGACTATATATGTTATACACAAACGTCTATTTATATTGTTGCACAATGAATTTGAAAATTTACCACCTTTAAAAGCAGTAGAAGCATAGTAAATAATAATCTAATAAATAAAACAATGTAAATTTAACAGCAAGAATTAGCAGAAGATCGAGGTTATTACCTGAGCAGTTGAATCGAGCTCTTGAATTAATTATCAAACAACCACTATGTACGTATTTATAGGTTGAATTAGTTATTGGGTGAGGAAGTCGTTAAGTTTTGTAACGCCAAATTAAATACGGGGGGAAGTTGTTAAGTTCTGTAATGCAAGAATAAATGTGGGAAGAAGTATAAGGATTGTAATGACGAAATGAATGATGGCATGTGTGAATGTGTCTTACTAAATATTGAAAAAATATTTAAGGGTATAAGAAGTAATTCACATGAGAAGAACGATCATTTAGCTATATTACATTTGTGGGAGGATATAATAGCTAAAACAAGTGTTATATGAGTTGGTATAACCGGTAAATCATATGCTAATCTATCTATTATATATAATAGTTAGGCTGTAACATTTTCAGTAAATGTCTAATTGAATGCCAAAATAATGGTATTTAACAATTCAATTCATCCGGTCAAAGTATTAATGCAGAAGTTACAAGAGCTCAAAACAATAAATGACCAATAACTCATCCTACTAAAAATTAATGGAGTATTTTAAAAAAGAAATGTATTATGTTCAACTTAGTTTTGTACATAATTTCATACAAGTATCAAATTACACAAAAAATATTTATCCGCTGATTAAAATATAAACATTTTATCAAATGTTGAGTAAAACATATTAAAGAAATTACAATCGCAAAGTTCAATTGTATTATTTGAAAATAATGTTTAATATGTAATATTATGTTTATATAAACATTTCATCAAATATTGAGTAAAGCATATTAAAGAAATCACAATCGCAAAGTTCAATTGTATTATTTGAAAATAATGCTTAACATGTAATATTATGTTTCAATTCAAAATCATATACATGACAACCTCCATGTGTACCTTTAAAATTTTATAATCACATTTTCTAATATATAAGTATCATGCACATATCAAAAATAATAAATGTCCTCAATATACTCTATTAAATATCTTCTAATTAATCTTAAAAGATAAAAAGAAGACTCAAGTAGTTCTCATTAGTTTAACTCTCAAAAAATAAATGAATCAATAATTCTAAGTAATTGTCTTTAGCTAAAAAAGATATCAATTATTATTGCAATCTAATGGTTTTAACTTATTATAACAACTTGACCGAAATTGACATGTTATCCAATTAAAAGATAAAATTAATATATGATTATATTAAGTATGTAGGATTTTTAAAATATAGATCCAATTTAATCTATCTATAACTAATATATTTATCTAATCTAATATCAAGTATCTAATACCAAACATCTAATATCGACGTATATATAAATGAATTTTTAGGGGTGTCACCAAACAATAATTGAGGGCATTTTTAAGAAATTATGGGTATTGCATGTAATTTATGGTTATTATGGTGTCATCAAAAAGTAATTGAGGACATTTTTAAGAAATTAAGACCTATTTTCAATAAAAGCTATTTATTTGTGTATAACATATATGGACGTTTACACTGATTAGAATTAGACCTATATAACATTGTATGAAATAACTTAGAATTAGACCTACATGAAATATAAATCAATCTCATCAAATAAGCTAAAATATTGATATACATAAGACCCGTGAAAAGTACGGGCAAAAAGATTCTAGGTCTAATCTTCTAATCTTATCACATATAATATAAAAAAGCACGCAGTGTAATCACAATAGAATAATAAAAGTCCGTGCGTAGCACGGGCCAGAATGTCCTAGTTTGAGTTAATAGAAAGGTATAAGTGCAAAAAACAGTTTAACTGTTAGGTAATAAATGAACCACTAACTTAACTTTATACTATACTAGGACGACAATGCTCGTGTGAACGCACGGGCTATTGTTTGAGGCACGGCATCTTATATGTAATGTACACGTGTCTACCTTTCCTCAGTATGCCGGAGATAAGATACACAATATTTTTTAGTTATAGTATAGTCATATAAGTTATGCGGTTTATACTTTATACGGAAATAAGCATTAATCGTAAGTTTTCACCCAGATTATATAAATATTAGGCAAACAAAAAAAAGTTGTATATATTTTTAAGACCTTGTATTATTTTTTAACTAAATTTTGTAATATATTCTGTTTAGTTAGTTTATTTGTTATTGTTTTCTAAATTCTTGTATACATACAGTATGACATGTCTTGAATTTTAATGTGTTTCTACTATCATAATATATTATTATATTGGATCATTCATAACCTAATAAGCTTACCTAAAATTTGAAATCATGTATTTTTCTCACTACAATATCCACTAAAAAAATCTATCTTAAGCTTAAATCATAATAGACATGTTTATAAACTTCATAAGACAATAATAAGATCTTATCCAAATGCATTCCTACTTCTTCAGTAGGCAGGGATACACCCTCCTCCAGGTTGGCGTTTCTCGGAGTTCCTTTAAGGAAAAAAAACTAAAGTATATCTATATCTAATATCTATATCTATTTGTGTACTTTATTTTTGAAAAACCGAAAAATAAAGTACAATGTATTAGTTTAGTTTGATGAACTTACTTCTTGGAATTTCACTCGGAAAAAAAACTTATTTCTTTAATTATTATGGAATAATTTAACTATTGTCCAAATTGTACATGTAGTATGTATGAGAGGTGATGGAGATTGGGGAGTGCACTTGTAAGGTTAATATAGGGTCCTAGAAATGAAGGGATTTGAAAAAAGAGTTAGGTATGGAAGTTTATATAGTAGGGTTATGATTAGGATATTAAATGGTTTAGATTTTACTCTTATTCAATTATTAACAATGAATTTCTAGCCCTTATGAATTTTATAATCTCCATTAGGTATGACGTTACATAGAGATGAAAACATTTAATAAAATAATAGAAAACACAAAAAACGAAGAAAAAATCAATACTTGATTTTAGAGGTAGTGTATTTTAAAAATAACATTATATAAAGTTTTTGTTTTCTCTGTTCTATGTATTTAGTCGTATAAGTTCTACCGGTTTATACTTTATACGAAAATAAGCATTAATCGTAGATTTTTACCCAAGATCGTACAAATATTAGGTAGACATAATATTTTCGTACATATTTTTTTAAAACATTGTACTATTTTGTAACTAATTTTGTAATAGATTTGTATAGTTAGTTCACGTGCCATTATTTTCTGAATTTGTGTAAACATTTATTATAACGCAATCTTGATTTTTAATGTGTTTCGTAAGTTTTTAACAAATATTTTATAAATATTAGGTAATAATAAATTATTGTACATATTTTAAGACCTGGTATTATTTTTAAACTAAAATTTATAATATATTTTTATGTAATTTATTTGTCATTATTTTCTGAACTCTTGTATGCATACACTATGACATGATCTTCAATTTTAATATGCTTCCTCTTTCTAGTATATGCATATTATTGTATTGATCATTCATAACCTGATAAGCTTACCTTACATTTGAAATTATCACGTATTTTTCTTACAAGAATATCCAAAGAATAAACATTTCTATTAAACTTGAATCATAATAGAAATACTTATAATATTTAAAATACAATGAAATGGCCTATTCCAAATGCATTCTTACATCTAGAGTAGGGATGGGTGCATTATTCTCCGAGTAAGCCTTCCTCTATAGATCATTTTTTAAAAATTTGGAGAAACTTATTTTTTGGACTTCTTTTAAAGAAAATTGATTTCATTGATTATTTGTGTAAATTGTACATGTAGTGTGTATGAAAGGTAATGGATAACGTAATGTGCATTTGTACGATTAATATAGGTCCTAGAAATGAAGAGATATGAAGAAGAGTTATTTATGAACATTTATGCATTGGGAGTTGCGGTTAGGATATTGAGGATTCATATTTTTACTCTGATTTAATTATAGATAATTAATTTCTAGTCATTATGAATTTTATAACATCCATTAAGTATGATGTTACACAAAGATGAAGAGACTCAATACAGTTTAGGAAAACGCAAGAAGGAAAAACCAAAAAGAATATAATAGTTGAATTTTAGAGATTTGTAAGGTTTGTATAGTAGAAATGAAGAGATTGGAAAAAGGCTATTTACGAAAATTTATGTATTGAATTTCAGGTTTTTAGAGTATTAATAACTCCGGGAAAGAATTATATTTTATATAGATTAGATTAGATAGATGATGATTTTTTTTATTTGAAATATTTTAGTTTCTTTTTTCAGATTTATTTGAAGAATGATATTTGAAAGTAAGGGTAAATTAAGAAATTTTAATAAAAATTAAGTTGAGATTGGAGGCAAATTAATGTCAAAAAACTCAACTCTATAAGTATCATGATGATGATAAAATTTAGGGGAAAACTTAAAATCACATTTATTTATTTGAACCACCCCTAATATATATAAAATTAATTAGAAAGCTTAAAAATACATTTATTGATTTGAACCCATCCCTAATCTTTATATATACAAGGGTGGGTGAATTTTTGGCGGAATGGAATGGTACCTGTTCGTCACTCAGTATGAATTTGGTACCAAGATACTTTCCGCTTGACTGTTTGCATCCCAAGATCTGCATACCATGAATTTGATAGTAGAATCTTCGTTTCCTTTAGTTGAGAGGATAGTATATATATAATCCTATGCCGGACAATCGGTGGTACCGATGGCCATCTTCATTTTTTGTTTCTTGGACGACAAAGACACGACATGAACGTTGTAAACACCTTGGGAAGAGCTAGAAGACATGGCTTCTATTAGGCTTGTAAACAAAATTCAAGGGAAGGTTTTGTCGGTTCAACACCATTCCAAATGATGAAATTGGTCTGTGTATATATAGTAGGGTTGGAGGAATTTGAAGAGGTATGCCATGGAAGAAGTTTAACAGACGGGAAAAATTAATTTTGGAGCTCAACATGTTGAACAATAAATAAAAGGGGCACCTTCAATTAATGGGGAAACAATGGAGCACACATTTACACCACCAGATCTCGAAGGCCTTTTGGACTGCCAATAGATGTTGATATGCGTTTTTATTAAATTCGATGCACACTAAATCGAACACCTTGTAACCTATTTACTTTTCTATAGGAATTTGTAATCCCATTTGACCAAAAAAATTAAAGTTTTAATCTCATCATTTACTATGTTTGACACATCTCTTAGATAAAGGCAAGCAACTACAACCTTTTAAAAAAAACAAAGCAACTATAAAAACCAATGAAGGCATTAATGAACAAAGCAACTACAAAAAACTAAATTTATAATATACTAGGTTGATAATGCCCGTGCTTCGCACGGGCTTTTGTTCAAGGTTTGAGATCTTATATGGATTGTACGTAAATGCGACATATCAATTTTGATTGAACTTTATCCTGTCATATAACTGTGTTAAAAATATGTAAAGTAACTTTCCTTGAAAACTTTAACGCCTTACATAAAGAATTAACTACTAAAAGAAGATTTTCTTAGATAAAGAACTATTTTTAGGGGAATATCTTTCCATTTGTCACATTGATAGGTGTCAGTGTGGATCTTCTAATGCAAGATACACAACAAGTTACGTAGGATCCAATTAATGATTGACATGTGTTAATTTTCAATTATTAAAAATGTAAATTACATACCTTTATTTTCTTTCCACAAATAAGCAGCTCCCTCCGTCCCATATTATAACACTAGTTTCCAAATTTGTGCGGGAATTAAGGTGATGAAAATGTATGATAATTAAAGTTAAAAGGAGGAAAGAGAAATAAATGAAGTGTGTTGGATGAAGATAAGTGTGTTGAGTGAAGAGACATAGAAAAAAAGAAGAGAATTATTGGTGTTGGGTGAAGATAATTATTGAGAGTATTGATATTGTGTTGGAAGAAGATAAGATTATAGTGGAATATTTCTTGATTTGAAATGTGGGAAGAACTTTTCAGAACACCTGAAATAGAAAGACGTGGAAATTTTTTTTTCAAATTTAATTCTGTAATTTTTTAGAACGAATAATCTTTATTAATTCTACCATAATGGTACTCAAATCGTTTTTCTGTCTAGGCAACTTTCGACGTATAGATTGCGCTTTACGATTTCATAACACCAATAGTGATATCATCAAATGATAAATTCAGCAAATTGTAGAGGTCTGCTACAAAATGCAGTGACATCTTTCAGTGGATCAAATTCTAAAACTAAGTAGTCATTGCAAGTAGTTACTTTCTAGTATTTGCTTTATAACTTTTTCCAATCAATCCCATACAAGAGTGGTGGATTGGAGAATATGAAGGGTTATGGATCAGATTTAAAGTCGTCGATTATAGATAATCGAAAGTGTAATGGGATTTGTTCGTGATTTATTCTCAATTAGTAGTGAATAATAGATGATTGCAATACATACTCATATTCTTTAAATCCAATTGTGACTCAGATTATTTTACCCAAAAAAAATTCTGACTTCGATCATATTTTGATTTGAGAATGAAATCATTTCAAAAAAAATCAAGAAAGTACGATATGGTAAAGGGTAAGTATTAGCTATTAATTTTTATTTTAATGATTTAATATTTATTTTATGGGCAACACCATTTTTTGCATACTATACTCCATAATATCCATACTATTTTGGACATGTTTTACCTATGAATTTGTATATGTGATACATTTGATAGGTTATAATTTGTTTCCATGACCTGTGTATCCTGAAACTCGTCAAAAGATACAAATATTATTTTATGCTCTTTCTACCGATCAATACATATGTTCTTGTCTTACATTGACATAACGGTTGTGTTGTATCTAGAGAAATAACTGGAACACTTGAGAAACATGATTGTGTTATATATAAGGAACACAAATAAGAAACTTGAGGAAGTTGACCATACAGAAATAGTGAAAGACGTCTTGGATCCTTGCTAATAAAAAAAGAATGCCCAATTTAGCCACCTCTTCACTCAATGCAGCAACAAAAACGTGCGAGTCTATCAAGTAAAATAGGTAAGTACGTTATATGTGAAAAATAAACAATTTGATTTGTAATAAGCACATTTAATCATTTTAGCATTGTTTTCCCTTCATAATATGTGATTTGTAATATTGCTACCTTCTAAAAAAATAGAGCTAGTTGTGTATACTGAGATGAAATCTTTTCGATGTTTGTTTTTTTCTAGTCCAACGTTGAAATATTATGAAAATACTCATGAGTTAGAGCAAGAAATTAAATTATCAATAAGATACTTGGACTCATTTAGTGCAAGATCTCCGATTCAAATTAGTTGAAAGAAGTAATGTATAAGCCAATTATGAGATATATACGTTTGTTGCAAAATGTATCTTGTTATCGACCTAAGATGTGCAGAAAATGTGTACTAGATTCCAATGTGTAATGTAAATATTAGCATGTCGAGTAATAAAGTGCAAAAAACCTTTGTATTTAAGCAATCTCATATGTGTTTGTTTCATCCTTTTTGGATAGCTTAGTACCTTTGGTTTGCTAACAACACCTCAATCATATGCTCAAGGCTTATAAGAGACGATTGTTTTCACCGTTGTGGAGGAAAGTTTCATACTGATGGGTATGATATAGGTTGAAGCAATAATCACCTTCATGACTTTATTTTTATTGTGGATATTGCTTGTGATTAATCAGGTTGTAGCTTTGTGCCTTATTTATATTGGTTGATAAGTCATTTTTTGTTAAAGGTAAAAAACTCTAGAGGAAGAGGGAAAGTTAGATGGTAACTTATAGTGATTGATGATGTATGTTAATTCGAGTTTATTTCTAAGGAAGGGGAAAAGTTAGATGTACCACTCAGTTATGAATTAATGATCATTGAATGTAGTTAATGACTTTGAAAGATAACAAATGGTGGAGGAAGGTTGAAGGTCAAAGGAAAATTATATATATATATATTTATCATATTAAATTAAATATAAGAAACAACAACGATTAGTTAATTGTTATAGTTGTTGTCTAAGTAATTTCTGAATTACGGTTTAGCAGGCAAAGAGGCGTGCATCACAATAGAAGGATGGAATATCTAGAATAAATGAGGGAGATGAAACTCATTTTTTGGGTATAATATTAGAAGATTATTATTGAAGAATAGGTAGTCATAACGTGTTAATATTGTCCATCTAAAACGCCACATAAATGATAGATGAATCAGATGCGTAAATAATGACCACCCTGAAGTTAATTAAAGAGGTTAAAGTGATGGTAAAAGGGGAAGTAGTTATGATTATCAACTTTTAGGTAAAATGAGAGTAATGGTAAAAACAGAAAAGTGAGGTGAATTGGGGGTAATAAATTGACCCCCAACTCAACTTTTATAGTATATTAGATTAGGTGTTAATGAATATTTAAGTATATTGTGATGAATATTTAGGATTAAAGCAATGAACTTTTAAGTATAATATTTCGATAAACATTTAGTACACTATAATAAGCATCTTTTGAGAATTTTGATGAACATCAATACTCATGTTGATAAACTTTTAATATTTTGATGAACATTTCTATAATAATACATTCTCATATATATTTTAGTCCTCTTAATTAATATTTATATAAATATCGATGAACATTTAAGCACTTATTGATGAACATTTAAGTCCTTATGAAGTATTTAAGTGCATTGCTAAACATTTAAGCAAATATTGATAAATATTTAAGCGATTACTGATAACATTTAAGCACTTATTGATATTTTAACACTGAATTATTATATGATGAACATTTAGTTACATCTTGACAGAAATCAAGTATTGTTCATCAAAAATGAAATGCTCATTATAATTGACAATTTTGCAACAACGATAGAGTCCGACGACGGTCTAAGAAGTTGCAGCGTTCCGACAAAGGTCCAACGATGGTGTGGGTGGTGGTCCAGTGGTGCGACGCCGGTCTGGCAATGCTTCGGCGGCGGCTGAGATGGTGCTCCAATGAGTGTGTGGCAAGTAGGTGCCAAGTGTGTGGGAGGCAAGTGGTGCCACATGGTATCTCCTTAGCATTTGGATCATTTTTATCCAAGGGTTATTATGCGTTATTATTTATCACCCTAAGAAACTTTATTACTTAATACTTTTCCATTTTTATCATCACTTTTTATTTCTTTATTTTAATGATTTTAATAAATTTTATAAATTATTTTATTTAATATAAAATATAACATAAATCGTCGTCACGACTTGCAGATTAACTAGTTTCTTACAATGGTGAACGAAGGGAGTGATAGATTATGATTAGGGTGGAATTATTTTTTGAATAATTAAGATGGCATATTAGGCTATTAGCCAATGGATGGAAAAAACAAAATTCAAAAACTATCTGGTTGATTTATCGAATAATAACCCGTGAATAATTATGATTTAATATGTTTTGTTGTTGTTTTACGGTTCTTGAAAATTCATATTAAAACGACAACGAAAAATGATATAAAAAATACTACGATTGCACTGAGAACCGTGAATAATAGTATAAATTGACAAATATATTATATACAAACACGAAATTTGTAGTAAATAGTATTTTTTCCAATGGGAGGGAGTGATAGAGTATGTGTTGAAGACTACCCTATCCTTTATCAAAAGTAGAAACATAACCTATATACTATATATACTTATAAATTATGAGTTAGGATCATATGAGTAGAGTGTTTAAAATGAGTAGGTGAGTAATTATCTAATCCGTTGATCTACTTTGATCCAAGGGCTTGTATCTCTCTCAGTTTCAAGAATTTTTTAATGAAGGAAGGGCATTATAGGTTTTTTACTTTTTTATTCATTCTCCATCCCTAGATTTTCTCCTTCTCATTTTCGATTCTCCTCTACTATTTTCGTTTATGATTCCTTATCCACCATTGTTAGAGCTTCCTCGTTGTTCCTGGTGGACCGTCTCCTTCCTCTCCTCTCTTCCATAACTCAACATGAGTCAGAGCAACGCAGTGCTAGATTAAGACGACGCTATTCTCCATTTTCGAACCTTGTAAGTCTTTTCTCTGTTGCAAATCTCACAAATATGTTATCAGATTTGGTCCTCAGGTTGCTCAGTGGGAAACAATTCACTGTACATATTTCTATTTCAGATTAGGGCTCCAAATGGATGACGCTTCCAGGATTTGTAGGATTAGGAGAAGATCTCGAGCCTGATCGTGCATTTTATTTTCGTGCTTTGATATACTTTCTGCTTATTGTCTGCAATAGCCTCAAATAAGAGGTGTTCTGGTTAATTATTGGCTGATTGAGGTATCTTATTAACTGGCTAATTGTGGTGTTCTGATTACATGACAAATAAGACTGAAGTAACACCTCAAATAAGAGGTCATCTGATTAACTGGCTACATAGATCGATCCAAATCAAAAAAATCTGAGATCTTTTTATATTTGAGTGGCACTATTATCTGTAACAGTAGTACACCATCTGCACATTCATATTTGTGTTGGTTGTTGTTCATGTCACTAGTTGTGTTCTCAATGTTCTTTTTGGTGGACTCAAGGTAAATAAGTTTTTTCACTTCCTTATAATCTAATCACCGTTAATAATGCATGATAATTACCTCTGTAATTTTTGTATAACTGTTGTATACAGATAAGATGGTAGAATCTATGGGAAGGTGCAATTCAGAAAACAGATCATGATCCTGAAAGTGGTGAATTAGGATGTTTCTTACAATATAGCATGTGCAATTTACTGAACTTACAGAGTTAAGATAACCTTAATATTTCTTTTTATATTAGGTTGTTTCTTTGTGGTGAAATTCACTGTGATTTACTTTGCTTGAAAACTTCAGCCTGAGTTTTTGCTTCTTCTATTGGTGTACAGGAAAATCCATTACTAGGCAAGCTAGTTCCTTGTGAATGGAAGTGTATCCTAGTCTTGTATTAGAAGCCTGATGTAAGATTATTGGGCTGCTGCCTTTTTTGTTTAATCATTGAAGCATTTTGTGTTTGATTGGTGTGTTTGAGTTAATCTTCGCAGTGAACGAAGCAACAGGGAGGTAGAGGTGCTCAACTTATGCAGAGACTCTGAGATTAAAGTATTGTAAAGAGTTGAGAAGAATGTTGGATGTTCCAAAGGTTCTTGGCATTCTGAAGCTACTTCTTTTTCTAGTGGCAATAGGGAGAAGGAACTTTGTGCTGCAACACTGATAGGGTTAGCTAATCCTTGTAGATGATTTATAAGATTCATAGAGAAGAAGAAGAAGAAGGTTATCTAAATATTTAAATTGAATTTCATAGGATCTTTCAATAGTTAAATTGAATTGAGAATTATCTCCTGCTGTGTAGAGAAGAAGTTTTTCCCGCCACAGTAATGGTGTTAGATTGTTGGCACTAGTAAATGATTCTATAAGAAACTAAAGTTCTGAATTGTATATACATGGATAACTATGTTCCTTCAGTTGTCATTAAGAAATTATGCTAAAGCTATGTTCCTTCTGAATTATGCTAAAGCTAAATGGTTTTCTTGTAGACTTTGTTCCTTCTGTTGTCATTAAGAAATTTGACATCTTTTTATGCTCTATGCAGTAGCATATGGTTTTAGGTTCTAATTAAGATATGTGGATGAGACAAAGACCATATAAGCTTTGAGTTTGTCATTCATGGTTTCACCATCCAGTTTCATCTCAGTTTCATCTCAGTTTCTTTCTTAAACATCTGTACTAGCTTACTACTGCTGCTACATTCACCACCTGATGATGACCTCAACAGACCACCACGTGGTCCCACTGGTGGTAGTGGCGGTGACTGGAAAATGCCATTGTTGACATCAAATGGTACGCCATACATAGACCGTATGTGCAATTTCCTAGATGGCAGGTCATCTCTGTTAACAATAGCAGATGGTGGTGATGATGACATCACTTTATTGGAATCTGAAGCAATAGCATCATCCCGAAGTGGACTGTATTATCATTTTTTATGTTGTAATCTTAGTGGCAGGCCATTCGGTTATACATTGTTGCTGGTTATTTATGTCTGAGAATATGTAATCTCTACTCACAGACTAGAATCTTGACATTAGTTTGAATAAATGATTGCAAATCTTCTGAATTGGTTGTTGCCCCTTGTGTTTCTGTTCTCTATATGTCGCTTTTATATAACCTGGATTTAGCATCTGGTTTAAAAATCTCATATGCCTTATGAGTTATGAACTTCAAAAAACCAAATAATTGTTCACAGAAATCTGGCCTACAAACAACAGTCAAGGAAGAAAGAATTGCATTTATCCAGTTTCATCATACACAACTCTTTGTATCATTCATAATGTATTATGCACATAACTGAGTACTCGAAGTTCAACACCTCATCATATTTCCGGCTTACCCATATAACATTAAGGAGCTATGGAGCGAGGAAATACATGAAGAAAATCCTAGTTTTAGATGCATGAAAGAAATATGCATTGTTGATTGCAAACTCCTAGAGAGCTTAGTTATCCTGCAGACATAGTTACCCTAGAGAGCTTATGTAATCATGCGATTCACTTAATGTAGCAGATGGGAAAATGGCATCTATTTGGAAAAATACTTCAACCTCTCATGTGAAGATATCACATTAATGTTTTTTAATATAATTTTATGCTTTTTTTCTTTGTAGTTTGTCGTTTTTTGTTTCTAATTTGTTAATTTTTCATAATAGAATTTTAGATTAGTGAATTTTACTCTAGAAAATTTACGAACCTTCAGTACAAATTTATGAACCTTCAATAGAAATTTATGAACCTTGAATATAAATTTATGAACCATGGACTGAAATGAAAAAACTTAGGAATCCGCATTATAAATTTATTAAAGAAAATTTATTAAAGTTCAGTATAAATTTATGATTTTATTAAAGAATTTTACATTTATAATTTTCATCTATATTTATATTTTTTCATAATAGAATTTTATTACAGAAATTTACGAACATTCAATCCAAATTTACGAACCTTTAATATAAATTTATGAACCTTCAATACAAATTTATGAACCTTCAATATAAGTTCATGAACCATGGACTGAAATTAAAAAGCTTATGAATCTACAGTATAAATTTTATTACAGAAAACTTATGAACCTTCATAACAAATTTATGAACCTTCAATAGAAATTTATGAACCTTCAATACAATTTTATGAACAATCAATACAAATTTATGAAACTTCAATATAAATTTATGATTTCATTAAAGAATTTTAGATTTATAATTTTTCATCCAGATTTATAATTTTTCATAATAGAATTTTAGATTAATGAATTTTATTACAAAATTTATACGAACCTTCAATCCAAATTTATGAACCTGCAATACAAATTTATGAACCTTCAATATAAATTTATGAACCATGGGCTGCAATGAAAAAACTTATGAATCCGCAGTATAAATTTTATTACAGAAAATTTACGAACCTTCAATACAAATTTATGAACCTTGAATACAAATTTACGAACCTTCAACACAAATTTATGAACCTTCAATACAAACTTATGTACCATCTACACAAATTTATGAAACTTCAATATAAATTTATGATTTTATTGCAAAATTCGAGATTTATAATGTTCCATCTAGATTTATAATTTTTCATAATAGAATTTTATATTAATGAATTTTATTACAGAAATTTACGAACCTTCAATCCAAATTTACGAACCTTCAATACAAACTTATGAAGCTTCAATATAAATTTATGAACCATGGACTGAAATGAAAAAGCTTCTGAATCCGCAATATAAATTTTACTATATAAAATTTACGAACCTTCAATACAAATTTATGAACCTTTAATACAAATTTATGAACCTTCAATACAAATTTATGAACCATCAATACAAATTTATGAAACTTCAATATAAATTTATGATTTTATTACAAAATTTTAGATTTATAATTTTTCATCTAGATTTTTATTTTTTTATAATAGAATTATAGATTAATGAATTTTATTACAGAAATTTTACGAACCTTCAATACAAATTTATGAACCTGCAATACAAATTTATGAACCTTCAATATAAACTTATGAACCATGAACTGAAATGAAAAAGCTTATGAATCCACAGTATAAGTTTTATTACAGAAAATTTACGAACCTTCAATACAAATTTATGAACCTTCAATACAATTTTATGAACCATCAATAGAATTTTATGAACCTTCAATTTAAATTCATGAATTCTAAAAGAGTTGTATTACAATTGAAAAATCACGAACAAAAAATACGTGAACCTCTAATAAATTCAACGACACCAAGCCAACTCGGTTTGTTTGTTATACAATTAAACGTTTTTTATAATTAACCTTCATAAATTCAAGATAAACAGAATTTGCTTATTGTGTTAGGTCCATTGACTGTGTAAGGTTGGGCACAATCGTTATAAATGGCATAACTTTTGATTTGATGGTCCATTAAGTATTATGAGTAGTCGTTTCAAAGGCCTCGATCCGAAACACGATATGAGAATCTTTCGGGGTATGCCTAGGATAATAGAAATCACATAATATGCGTATATGTAGAGGACTTTACGCGTACCTTGCGTTCAAACGAGCATAACTCTCGCACCGGTTGTCGGAATCATGCGTATAATATACGGAAAAGAAAGGTCTCTGGAAGAGCTATACGACCCCAGTACCAAAGGGGCTGCCCGTTTCCTTTTCTCCAAAAACGGACGTTTTCCCCTCCAAATATCAATTTAAAGTCCGGAGAACACATGAAAAACGTCGATTTCAATTTTTTTACCGGGCTTTTCGAGGAAATCAGCAATGGAGCCGTCCGTTGTTAAACGCTTCATTTAATAAAACACATGAGCTCGGAAGAGACGTGTATCTCCAATGAAATTTTGTGAAAGAAATTCATGAACCGCCAATATAAATTTATAAAAGTCATGAACCTACAATATAAAATTTATGAAACGCCAATATGAATTTATTAAAGTCATGAAGCTAAAATATAGAAGTCGGATTTGATCAACAAAAAATAAATTTTCTGATCTTGCTTTATTTCCTCTGTTTGAAATCTTGCAGCTCATGAGACTAGAAACTCTACTTTACAAACAAAAATTAGTAGCAAGTCCCATGGAGTAGATAAGAACCAATGGAGTAGATAAGAACCAATTATCAGAGTTCACAAGACCTTCTTCTTCATCACATTCTGGTTCATCACCCAGTCCGCCTTCCTCAAATTATGGCAATCGCTCACAGCAAGTAATTGGTCTTCCAAAATGTACTTTCGTCTGTAAGATGTTGTCTTTGTTGGTTCAACTAGATTGATGTCTTCTTCCTCTTCATCCAAGTCCAATTCGAGTTCGTAATGTGAAAGTTCTCTATCATATTCCACTTCAAAACTGCAAATAGAAAAACTATATTGCAGAAAGATGAAGAAAAGCTGCAACTAGAGATCAGCAAAAGTTCAGTCTCCGAATTCTTAACATCTATTTTATGAATTCTTAACATCTATTTAATCACATACTAAATGGTCTATGTACACATGGGTCTGGTAGAATTCATTTGTTTCGCCTGATTTCTTGATGACCATCCATTCTTGAGTTGAGCTCATCATTTGGAACACCGTTTTTTGGAAAAACCAGTTGCAGCTTGCTGCTCACCATTCAAACTCATGATTCAATAACCAAGACTTGCATTCAAGAAAGATCAATTCGGTGAAGGGTCAAATTCTTACCTTAATGCAAGACAAAATGAACTGCACATCAGAGATTTGGTAATGAACCAGAAACCTAATCCTGCAACTCAGAATACAAAAACGTTTAGTCACACACCTTTAATGATCACAATCCATTAGCTGAATAATGCTTGACTATGAATCTGTATGATTTCTCAAGTATTGCAAAGTACCATGCTCTTCCAAATACTTGCATAGTTTCGAAACTGTAATATTTGCCCTATCCAGAATGTCAACAAAAACCTAAGAAACTCTAAGGGCAATCATAATGTAGCGAAGAAAAGAAAATTATGTAATCATTGTACACTTACAATATTCGTTTCAACTGAGTCTGTATTCACTTTGAGCCCTTTGATTTGGTTCAGATTACCTGAAGTCACAAACTGTATGATTCAACAGCTAGCTCTCAATCCTGTGTGATTGTAGTATTGAAGTTGAAATTGAAATTGAAAAGGGGTGCTAGGCTAGAGGCTGCAAAAATAGAAGCGACATAATTCAGTTCAGAGGGCGTGATCCGGTGTCTGCATCAAAGTGGGCACCATCATTGCTTGCTTCAGACTCCCACATGAACCTTGGGCGTGATAGCTAGAATAATAAAAACCGCAGAAGCACAGTTTTGACTCCATTATTCACAAATCGAGAATCACCATTGAACTCAGAGGGGAAGGATCGAGTTTCCATGGATGGAAGAAGAAGGCGGAAATCAAGCAAATCGCGATTGAATGAGATGTTTTCGCGCTCACTGGAAGAAGGAACCGGGGAAGAAGACCGGTGGATCTCGCCTGCCGGGGAAGAAGATCGGTGAATCGCCATTTGAAGCTAATGTCGTAAGCGCGACCATAGGAAAGAAGGCTAGGGTTACGGCTCCTTCTAAAAGAAAGGACAGTAAGGTATTTTAGTTTTAATTTCAAGTGTAATTTCAAAAATGCCATATTTATATGAACGTGAAATATTACGTTTTTTTGGTATTATTTTCGTGTTTTTTGTCTAATTTTTTGAACCGTCGATCATCCTGATCCGACGGTTCATAAATGTACTCACCTACTCATTATAAGAGTTGTACTCACATGAACCTCCCTCTAGAAATGTATGTACCGCCAATATACATTTCCGAACCTTTAATAGAAATTCATGAACTTACTATAAAATAAAACTCATGAACTTACAATGGGAAATTCATAGACCTGAAAAAATATCTTAAACATTCAAAAGAAATCACGAGCTAAAAAAGACTTGAATCAAAAAGAAAACTCATAAGGTTGAAGATACGTGAATCTCCAATGGAATTTTGTGAAAGAAATTCATGAACCGCAAATATAAATTTCTAGCCTTTTAATAGAAATTCATGTACCGTCAATATAAACTTATGAACCTTGTAATGTATGTACCACCAATATAAATTTAAAACAAAATTCATGAACTCATGAACTGTAAAATCTCATGAATTAGTAAATAGGTGAGTGATGCTATAAAATAAAACTCATGAACTTACTATGGGAAATTCATGGACCTGGAAAAATATCTTAAACATCAAAAAAAATCACGAACTAAAAAAGACATGAATCAAAAAGAAAACTCATGAGTTTGAAGATACGTGAATCTCGAATAGAATTTTGTGAAAGAAATTGATGAACCAGAAATACGAATTTATGAACTTTGAATATAAATTCATGAACCACAAATTGAAATGAAAAAGCTAATGAATTCGGAGTACAAATTTTATGACAGAAAATTTACGAACCTTCAATACAAATTTATGAACATTCAATACAAATTTATGAACCTTCAATGGTAACTTATGATTTATAAATTTTCATAGTAGAATATCAGATTAATGAATTTGAGTACAGAAAATTTATGAATTTTCAATCCAAATTTATGAACCTTCAATAAAAATTTATTATATAAATTTATGAACCATGGACTGAAATGAAAAAACTTTAGGAATCCGCATTATAAATTTATTAAAAAAAATTACGAACCTTCAATAAAAATTTATGAAACTTCAATACAAATTTTATGAACCTTGAATATAAATTTATGATTTTATTACAGAAAATTTATCTTAGCAATAACAAATTAGAATATGATCAAAGGGAGGAGAATATCTTTTTATATTCTATCATATTCTGTTTGTGTATGGTTAATGCAGTGTTCAAGTTGAGGAGAATTGGGAGGCTATCCTTATTATTATTACTAATGAAACTGAAAGTACAGTTGTGAGAATGGGCGGCTGGTTCTTGATCAAGATTTAGAATCCACCAACCCGTCAGAGTCAGAGGTTTACCTCCGAGGCCGAGCCAACGAACATCAGCTCACCATACTCATCGACAATAGGGTTGCCCACAACTTCTTAGATCCGAGATTTTGCCTCTGAGGCGGATTCCGACTTCAAGAAACAACAGTAATAGTGGAATATGACATTCTGAAGTTTGAATAGAAAGATTTGGTTGGAACAGGAGGAAAATAGTCGAAAAAGATGACCACAAAATTCTATAGTAGGAAGAATGTTTATCATGGTTATTTTCTCATTTTGTTGTGCTTTATTGTGAAGAATCTTTGTGATGTCAAAATCCTCAATAAACATGCAAGTAATAATCAGGTTTTCTCTAGTTTATACACTAATATCGTTCTCATTTTGACAAATCTGATCTCTGATAAGGCAAACACATCAAAGCAATCGAATACTTCTACAAACCAGTGCAGATTTTGATTAAAACGGAAACATTAAGCTCAGAGGTTTACATTACACTAATGTCTTAGATATGGCCCATTAACACATCTTCAATGCAAATTAATGTCTTGTCAAATCTTAATATTCTCTTCAGTCATCTTAATCAGCATCTTCTATTTCCTCATCTTCAGGAATTCTGATAGTGTGATGATGAAAAGTTATATTGGCTAGATCAAAAGCTAGTACTTTGAATTTAAATCTTAAATGGCAGTTCTGCCTATCTGAAGGTTATGATTATTATGTTCGTTAGCATGCTGGAATAACTGATACTAATAAGATTGATTTGATTTAACTAAGGTGTCATATGCTTTAAATTTTTTGTTTTATTCTTGAGCTTGGTGTGCTGAATCTGCTCTTCGTTTAGTTTATATGCTTCTGCATTCTATGTTTTTGTTGATTACTGTTGAGATGACGTTAAAAGTATATCGTGTAGAAGTTTGTTTATGCACCATTGGTTCCATGTATCTCCATCATCCAAATTGGAATTGACATTTAGTACTTGTTAGTGCATGAAAGAGATCAACTCTTTTTAGCCAGTTTCTTTGTCGCGTCATGGTTCTTCTATAACTTGTTCTTCTTGCTTAGTTATTTCATTTTTGCTACTTTGAGCATGTGAACAAGGATTGTTCTGTTATGATTCTAGGCTACAGACTACAGTTATGCAGTAATTGGGGAATAATAAAACAAGAAATTAAGATCATTACAATGTAGTTCCACACATCCCAACTATTTTTCTTTACATGTATAATCAGGAAGATCATTGAAAAAATTCATATCCCAAAAAACTTGAACTTAATACTTGTAACTGAGAAAACCAGGCCTCATTTTCTTAGACAAATTCTATTTGTGGGAGCAAACATAGCCAATCAATTACCAATCTTGAGTGTCATGGCAGTCAGGAGCTAATTGAAGTAACCATAAGAGGTCAATTCTTGTCACGTTACAAACATAATTTTGATGTGTTTTGACCATTTCATTGTATATTATGTAATCTGGGACAGGTTTTGCTCATACCAGTACTGATGAGAGATGAAGGCTGAGTTTTCACCACCTGGACCATTTGC
>NW_027366951.1:0-63829 GCF_046119375.1 Phyllobates terribilis
TAAAAAAACCCAGCATGTAAAATTCTTAGCTTTGACAAGTGACAACATATCTGGCAAAATGCATTGTAAACCAAATGTAATTTTTAGCTGCAGTAAATTTTAGACAATCAAAATGATGTTAAAATGTGTGTGTTTCTTACAGTCTAGAGGCTGCTTATTCTGATGGAGGAAAACACTGACAGCATCCTTCATGATCACTGAAAGAACTGTTCTCCTTTCTCCTGCCCCACACTGATCTATCTGATCGGTGCAGTGCAGGGGAGAAAGTCACCAGGACTTGCACGGATGTTGCGCATCCTGTGTAGCTGAAAAAACTTCTGCAAGACTAGCCCTTGGACCTCTTTATGAAAAGAAGAACGACACTCCTGATATGTGAGGTGGCATGGATAGGGTCCCAATCAAACAAAGTTGTTGATTAGCCATTGAACCTTTCAGGTCATGTGATCAGTCACATTCCTGGAAGGAATTTCAAGATGTGGTAATGTATACGATGGATGAGTGTACATATATATATATATATATAAGTGTTTGTGTGTGTGGAGCTGCATGAGTATATAAGAGAGCTGTTGGTGTATGGTATGTAAGAAAGCTGTGTACAAGTATGTAGCAAAACAGTGCGTGTATGTAACAGAGGTGTGAGTGCATACTTCAAAGCTGTAGAAAAGCTATATGTGTTAGAACTGTGTTTGTGTATGGAGGAGAGTTGTGTGTGTATTTCGGAAAATTGCGTGTGTGATAGTAGTAGAGTTGTGTGTATGCAGGAGAGATGTGTGTATGTAGGAAAGAGGGTGGAAACTTATCAATGCTATAGGACCTATGCAAGAACCTAACATGATCAAATTTGACTCATGACAATACAGCTTTAAAAAATGCATTGGCAGCAATTGTACCGATCATCTACTTTCAATGAATTATCAGCAAATTGGTGAAAGTACACCTATTAAAAAAAAAATAACAGCCTCCTCCATATCCCCTCTAGCTGTCCTGTCCATCACCAAGATAGGTGCGTTTTCTGCCATTTTAGGTAGAAGTAATGTTCAACCAATTTGCTTCTAATTTAGACAAAGTAGTAGGAAAGTTTATCAAACAAACTCTACATATGAGCTCTATCTATTTTACAATACGTGTAATATGTATTCACAAAATGTCCATTTTCTATATGTGTGAACTTCACATCTTTTTTTTTTTTTAGTAAGTTTTAGTGCATGATGAGGTGGTGTTTACCTATAGGATCCACCATCTCTTGGACTGGGCACCATTGATGGTATTTATTGGGCCCCACGTTCTTAAGTAAATCTCAATATTGCTTCAAAAAGGTAGCTATGCATATACAGTTTACAGACAGAATGTTAACATATTAAGCAAGAGTGTGACAACTTATCAGTGCTAAATGTGCCATAATAAAACCCAGCATGTAAAATTCTTAGCTTTGACAAGTGACAACATATCTGGCAAAATGCATTGTAAACCAAATGTAATTTTTAGCTGCAGTAAATTTTAGACAATCAAAATGATGTTAAAATGTGTGTGTTTCTTACAGTCTAGAGGCTGCTTATTCTGATGGAGGAAAACACTGACAGCATCCTTCATGATCACTGAAAGAACTGTTCTCCTTTCTCCTGCCCCACACTGATCTATCTGATCGGTGCAGTGCAGGGGAGAAAGTCACCAGGACTTGCACGGATGTTGCGCATCCTGTGTAGCTGAAAAAACTTCTGCAAGACTAGCCCTTGGACCTCTTTATGAAAAGAAGAACGACACTCCTGATATGTGAGGTGGCATGGATAGGGTCCCAATCAAACAAAGTTGTTGATTAGCCATTGAACCTTTCAGGTCATGTGATCAGTCACATTCCTGGAAGGAATTTCAAGATGTGGTAATGTATACGATGGATGAGTGTACATATATATATATATATATATATATATATAAGTGTTTGTGTGTGTGGAGCTGCATGAGTATATAAGAGAGCTGTTGGTGTATGTAAGAAAGCTGTGTACAAGTATGTAGCAAAACAGTGCGTGTATGTAACAGAGGTGTGAGTGCATACTTCAAAGCTGTAGAAAAGCTATATGTGTTAGAACTGTGTTTGTGTATGGAGGAGAGTTGTGTGTGTATTTCGGAAAATTGCGTGTGTGATAGTAGTAGAGTTGTGTGTATGCAGGAGAGATGTGTGTATGTAGGAAAGAGGGTGGAAACTTATCAATGCTATAGGACCTATGCAAGAACCTAACATGATCAAATTTGACTCATGACAATACAGCTTTAAAAAATGCATTGGCAGCAATTGTACCGATCATCTACTTTCAATGAATTATCAGCAAATTGGTGAAAGTACACCTATTAAAAAAAAAATAACAGCCTCCTCCATATCCCCTCTAGCTGTCCTGTCCATCACCAAGATAGGTGCGTTTTCTGCCATTTTAGGTAGAAGTAATGTTCAACCAATTTGCTTCTAATTTAGACAAAGTAGTAGGAAAGTTTATCAAACAAACTCTACATATGAGCTCTATCTATTTTACAATACGTGTAATATGTATTCACAAAATGTCCATTTTCTATATGTGTGAACTTCACATCTTTTTTTTTTTTAGTAAGTTTTAGTGCATGATGAGGTGGTGTTTACCTATAGGATCCACCATCTCTTGGACTGGGCACCATTGATGGTATTTATTGGGCCCCACGTTCTTAAGTAAATCTCAATATTGCTTCAAAAAGGTAGCTATGCATATACAGTTTACAGACAGAATGTTAACATATTAAGCAAGAGTGTGACAACTTATCAGTGCTAAATGTGCCATAAAAAAACCCAGCATGTAAAATTCTTAGCTTTGACAAGTGACAACATATCTGGCAAAATGCATTGTAAACCAAATGTAATTTTTAGCTGCAGTAAATTTTAGACAATCAAAATGATGTTAAAATGTGTGTGTTTCTTACAGTCTAGAGGCTGCTTATTCTGATGGAGGAAAACACTGACAGCATCCTTCATGATCACTGAAAGAACTGTTCTCCTTTCTCCTGCCCCACACTGATCTATCTGATCGGTGCAGTGCAGGGGAGAAAGTCACCAGGACTTGCACGGATGTTGCGCATCCTGTGTAGCTGAAAAAACTTCTGCAAGACTAGCCCTTGGACCTCTTTATGAAAAGAAGAACGACACTCCTGATATGTGAGGTGGCATGGATAGGGTCCCAATCAAACAAAGTTGTTGATTAGCCATTGAACCTTTCAGGTCATGTGATCAGTCACATTCCTGGAAGGAATTTCAAGATGTGGTAATGTATACGATGGATGAGTGTACATATATATATATATAAGTGTTTGTGTGTGTGGAGCTGCATGAGTATATAAGAGAGCTGTTGGTGTATGGTATGTAAGAAAGCTGTGTACAAGTATGTAGCAAAACAGTGCGTGTATGTAACAGAGGTGTGAGTGCATACTTCAAAGCTGTAGAAAAGCTATATGTGTTAGAACTGTGTTTGTGTATGGAGGAGAGTTGTGTGTGTATTTCGGAAAATTGCGTGTGTGATAGTAGTAGAGTTGTGTGTATGCAGGAGAGATGTGTGTATGTAGGAAAGAGGGTGGAAACTTATCAATGCTATAGGACCTATGCAAGAACCTAACATGATCAAATTTGACTCATGACAATACAGCTTTAAAAAATGCATTGGCAGCAATTGTACCGATCATCTACTTTCAATGAATTATCAGCAAATTGGTGAAAGTACACCTATTAAAAAAAAAATAACAGCCTCCTCCATATCCCCTCTAGCTGTCCTGTCCATCACCAAGATAGGTGCGTTTTCTGCCATTTTAGGTAGAAGTAATGTTCAACCAATTTGCTTCTAATTTAGACAAAGTAGTAGGAAAGTTTATCAAACAAACTCTACATATGAGCTCTATCTATTTTACAATACGTGTAATATGTATTCACAAAATGTCCATTTTCTATATGTGTGAACTTCACATCTTTTTTTTTTTTAGTAAGTTTTAGTGCATGATGAGGTGGTGTTTACCTATAGGATCCACCATCTCTTGGACTGGGCACCATTGATGGTATTTATTGGGCCCCACGTTCTTAAGTAAATCTCAATATTGCTTCAAAAAGGTAGCTATGCATATACAGTTTACAGACAGAATGTTAACATATTAAGCAAGAGTGTGACAACTTATCAGTGCTAAATGTGCCATAAAAAAACCCAGCATGTAAAATTCTTAGCTTTGACAAGTGACAACATATCTGGCAAAATGCATTGTAAACCAAATGTAATTTTTAGCTGCAGTAAATTTTAGACAATCAAAATGATGTTAAAATGTGTGTGTTTCTTACAGTCTAGAGGCTGCTTATTCTGATGGAGGAAAACACTGACAGCATCCTTCATGATCACTGAAAGAACTGTTCTCCTTTCTCCTGCCCCACACTGATCTATCTGATCGGTGCAGTGCAGGGGAGAAAGTCACCAGGACTTGCACGGATGTTGCGCATCCTGTGTAGCTGAAAAAACTTCTGCAAGACTAGCCCTTGGACCTCTTTATGAAAAGAAGAACGACACTCCTGATATGTGAGGTGGCATGGATAGGGTCCCAATCAAACAAAGTTGTTGATTAGCCATTGAACCTTTCAGGTCATGTGATCAGTCACATTCCTGGAAGGAATTTCAAGATGTGGTAATGTATACGATGGATGAGTGTACATATATATATATATATATAAGTGTTTGTGTGTGTGGAGCTGCATGAGTATATAAGAGAGCTGTTGGTGTATGGTATGTAAGAAAGCTGTGTACAAGTATGTAGCAAAACAGTGCGTGTATGTAACAGAGGTGTGAGTGCATACTTCAAAGCTGTAGAAAAGCTATATGTGTTAGAACTGTGTTTGTGTATGGAGGAGAGTTGTGTGTGTATTTCGGAAAATTGCGTGTGTGATAGTAGTAGAGTTGTGTGTATGCAGGAGAGATGTGTGTATGTAGGAAAGAGGGTGGAAACTTATCAATGCTATAGGACCTATGCAAGAACCTAACATGATCAAATTTGACTCATGACAATACAGCTTTAAAAAATGCATTGGCAGCAATTGTACCGATCATCTACTTTCAATGAATTATCAGCAAATTGGTGAAAGTACACCTATTAAAAAAAAAATAACAGCCTCCTCCATATCCCCTCTAGCTGTCCTGTCCATCACCAAGATAGGTGCGTTTTCTGCCATTTTAGGTAGAAGTAATGTTCAACCAATTTGCTTCTAATTTAGACAAAGTAGTAGGAAAGTTTATCAAACAAACTCTACATATGAGCTCTATCTATTTTACAATACGTGTAATATGTATTCACAAAATGTCCATTTTCTATATGTGTGAACTTCACATCTTTTTTTTTTTTTAGTAAGTTTTAGTGCATGATGAGGTGGTGTTTACCTATAGGATCCACCATCTCTTGGACTGGGCACCATTGATGGTATTTATTGGGCCCCACGTTCTTAAGTAAATCTCAATATTGCTTCAAAAAGGTAGCTATGCATATACAGTTTACAGACAGAATGTTAACATATTAAGCAAGAGTGTGACAACTTATCAGTGCTAAATGTGCCATAATAAAACCCAGCATGTAAAATTCTTAGCTTTGACAAGTGACAACATATCTGGCAAAATGCATTGTAAACCAAATGTAATTTTTAGCTGCAGTAAATTTTAGACAATCAAAATGATGTTAAAATGTGTGTGTTTCTTACAGTCTAGAGGCTGCTTATTCTGATGGAGGAAAACACTGACAGCATCCTTCATGATCACTGAAAGAACTGTTCTCCTTTCTCCTGCCCCACACTGATCTATCTGATCGGTGCAGTGCAGGGGAGAAAGTCACCAGGACTTGCACGGATGTTGCGCATCCTGTGTAGCTGAAAAAACTTCTGCAAGACTAGCCCTTGGACCTCTTTATGAAAAGAAGAACGACACTCCTGATATGTGAGGTGGCATGGATAGGGTCCCAATCAAACAAAGTTGTTGATTAGCCATTGAACCTTTCAGGTCATGTGATCAGTCACATTCCTGGAAGGAATTTCAAGATGTGGTAATGTATACGATGGATGAGTGTACATATATATATATATATATATATATATAAGTGTTTGTGTGTGTGGAGCTGCATGAGTATATAAGAGAGCTGTTGGTGTATGTAAGAAAGCTGTGTACAAGTATGTAGCAAAACAGTGCGTGTATGTAACAGAGGTGTGAGTGCATACTTCAAAGCTGTAGAAAAGCTATATGTGTTAGAACTGTGTTTGTGTATGGAGGAGAGTTGTGTGTGTATTTCGGAAAATTGCGTGTGTGATAGTAGTAGAGTTGTGTGTATGCAGGAGAGATGTGTGTATGTAGGAAAGAGGGTGGAAACTTATCAATGCTATAGGACCTATGCAAGAACCTAACATGATCAAATTTGACTCATGACAATACAGCTTTAAAAAATGCATTGGCAGCAATTGTACCGATCATCTACTTTCAATGAATTATCAGCAAATTGGTGAAAGTACACCTATTAAAAAAAAAATAACAGCCTCCTCCATATCCCCTCTAGCTGTCCTGTCCATCACCAAGATAGGTGCGTTTTCTGCCATTTTAGGTAGAAGTAATGTTCAACCAATTTGCTTCTAATTTAGACAAAGTAGTAGGAAAGTTTATCAAACAAACTCTACATATGAGCTCTATCTATTTTACAATACGTGTAATATGTATTCACAAAATGTCCATTTTCTATATGTGTGAACTTCACATCTTTTTTTTTTTTAGTAAGTTTTAGTGCATGATGAGGTGGTGTTTACCTATAGGATCCACCATCTCTTGGACTGGGCACCATTGATGGTATTTATTGGGCCCCACGTTCTTAAGTAAATCTCAATATTGCTTCAAAAAGGTAGCTATGCATATACAGTTTACAGACAGAATGTTAACATATTAAGCAAGAGTGTGACAACTTATCAGTGCTAAATGTGCCATAAAAAAACCCAGCATGTAAAATTCTTAGCTTTGACAAGTGACAACATATCTGGCAAAATGCATTGTAAACCAAATGTAATTTTTAGCTGCAGTAAATTTTAGACAATCAAAATGATGTTAAAATGTGTGTGTTTCTTACAGTCTAGAGGCTGCTTATTCTGATGGAGGAAAACACTGACAGCATCCTTCATGATCACTGAAAGAACTGTTCTCCTTTCTCCTGCCCCACACTGATCTATCTGATCGGTGCAGTGCAGGGGAGAAAGTCACCAGGACTTGCACGGATGTTGCGCATCCTGTGTAGCTGAAAAAACTTCTGCAAGACTAGCCCTTGGACCTCTTTATGAAAAGAAGAACGACACTCCTGATATGTGAGGTGGCATGGATAGGGTCCCAATCAAACAAAGTTGTTGATTAGCCATTGAACCTTTCAGGTCATGTGATCAGTCACATTCCTGGAAGGAATTTCAAGATGTGGTAATGTATACGATGGATGAGTGTACATATATATATATATAAGTGTTTGTGTGTGTGGAGCTGCATGAGTATATAAGAGAGCTGTTGGTGTATGGTATGTAAGAAAGCTGTGTACAAGTATGTAGCAAAACAGTGCGTGTATGTAACAGAGGTGTGAGTGCATACTTCAAAGCTGTAGAAAAGCTATATGTGTTAGAACTGTGTTTGTGTATGGAGGAGAGTTGTGTGTGTATTTCGGAAAATTGCGTGTGTGATAGTAGTAGAGTTGTGTGTATGCAGGAGAGATGTGTGTATGTAGGAAAGAGGGTGGAAACTTATCAATGCTATAGGACCTATGCAAGAACCTAACATGATCAAATTTGACTCATGACAATACAGCTTTAAAAAATGCATTGGCAGCAATTGTACCGATCATCTACTTTCAATGAATTATCAGCAAATTGGTGAAAGTACACCTATTAAAAAAAAAATAACAGCCTCCTCCATATCCCCTCTAGCTGTCCTGTCCATCACCAAGATAGGTGCGTTTTCTGCCATTTTAGGTAGAAGTAATGTTCAACCAATTTGCTTCTAATTTAGACAAAGTAGTAGGAAAGTTTATCAAACAAACTCTACATATGAGCTCTATCTATTTTACAATACGTGTAATATGTATTCACAAAATGTCCATTTTCTATATGTGTGAACTTCACATCTTTTTTTTTTTTAGTAAGTTTTAGTGCATGATGAGGTGGTGTTTACCTATAGGATCCACCATCTCTTGGACTGGGCACCATTGATGGTATTTATTGGGCCCCACGTTCTTAAGTAAATCTCAATATTGCTTCAAAAAGGTAGCTATGCATATACAGTTTACAGACAGAATGTTAACATATTAAGCAAGAGTGTGACAACTTATCAGTGCTAAATGTGCCATAAAAAAACCCAGCATGTAAAATTCTTAGCTTTGACAAGTGACAACATATCTGGCAAAATGCATTGTAAACCAAATGTAATTTTTAGCTGCAGTAAATTTTAGACAATCAAAATGATGTTAAAATGTGTGTGTTTCTTACAGTCTAGAGGCTGCTTATTCTGATGGAGGAAAACACTGACAGCATCCTTCATGATCACTGAAAGAACTGTTCTCCTTTCTCCTGCCCCACACTGATCTATCTGATCGGTGCAGTGCAGGGGAGAAAGTCACCAGGACTTGCACGGATGTTGCGCATCCTGTGTAGCTGAAAAAACTTCTGCAAGACTAGCCCTTGGACCTCTTTATGAAAAGAAGAACGACACTCCTGATATGTGAGGTGGCATGGATAGGGTCCCAATCAAACAAAGTTGTTGATTAGCCATTGAACCTTTCAGGTCATGTGATCAGTCACATTCCTGGAAGGAATTTCAAGATGTGGTAATGTATACGATGGATGAGTGTACATATATATATATATATATAAGTGTTTGTGTGTGTGGAGCTGCATGAGTATATAAGAGAGCTGTTGGTGTATGGTATGTAAGAAAGCTGTGTACAAGTATGTAGCAAAACAGTGCGTGTATGTAACAGAGGTGTGAGTGCATACTTCAAAGCTGTAGAAAAGCTATATGTGTTAGAACTGTGTTTGTGTATGGAGGAGAGTTGTGTGTGTATTTCGGAAAATTGCGTGTGTGATAGTAGTAGAGTTGTGTGTATGCAGGAGAGATGTGTGTATGTAGGAAAGAGGGTGGAAACTTATCAATGCTATAGGACCTATGCAAGAACCTAACATGATCAAATTTGACTCATGACAATACAGCTTTAAAAAATGCATTGGCAGCAATTGTACCGATCATCTACTTTCAATGAATTATCAGCAAATTGGTGAAAGTACACCTATTAAAAAAAAAATAACAGCCTCCTCCATATCCCCTCTAGCTGTCCTGTCCATCACCAAGATAGGTGCGTTTTCTGCCATTTTAGGTAGAAGTAATGTTCAACCAATTTGCTTCTAATTTAGACAAAGTAGTAGGAAAGTTTATCAAACAAACTCTACATATGAGCTCTATCTATTTTACAATACGTGTAATATGTATTCACAAAATGTCCATTTTCTATATGTGTGAACTTCACATCTTTTTTTTTTTTAGTAAGTTTTAGTGCATGATGAGGTGGTGTTTACCTATAGGATCCACCATCTCTTGGACTGGGCACCATTGATGGTATTTATTGGGCCCCACGTTCTTAAGTAAATCTCAATATTGCTTCAAAAAGGTAGCTATGCATATACAGTTTACAGACAGAATGTTAACATATTAAGCAAGAGTGTGACAACTTATCAGTGCTAAATGTGCCATAATAAAACCCAGCATGTAAAATTCTTAGCTTTGACAAGTGACAACATATCTGGCAAAATGCATTGTAAACCAAATGTAATTTTTAGCTGCAGTAAATTTTAGACAATCAAAATGATGTTAAAATGTGTGTGTTTCTTACAGTCTAGAGGCTGCTTATTCTGATGGAGGAAAACACTGACAGCATCCTTCATGATCACTGAAAGAACTGTTCTCCTTTCTCCTGCCCCACACTGATCTATCTGATCGGTGCAGTGCAGGGGAGAAAGTCACCAGGACTTGCACGGATGTTGCGCATCCTGTGTAGCTGAAAAAACTTCTGCAAGACTAGCCCTTGGACCTCTTTATGAAAAGAAGAACGACACTCCTGATATGTGAGGTGGCATGGATAGGGTCCCAATCAAACAAAGTTGTTGATTAGCCATTGAACCTTTCAGGTCATGTGATCAGTCACATTCCTGGAAGGAATTTCAAGATGTGGTAATGTATACGATGGATGAGTGTACATATATATATATATATATATATATATATATAAGTGTTTGTGTGTGTGGAGCTGCATGAGTATATAAGAGAGCTGTTGGTGTATGTAAGAAAGCTGTGTACAAGTATGTAGCAAAACAGTGCGTGTATGTAACAGAGGTGTGAGTGCATACTTCAAAGCTGTAGAAAAGCTATATGTGTTAGAACTGTGTTTGTGTATGGAGGAGAGTTGTGTGTGTATTTCGGAAAATTGCGTGTGTGATAGTAGTAGAGTTGTGTGTATGCAGGAGAGATGTGTGTATGTAGGAAAGAGGGTGGAAACTTATCAATGCTATAGGACCTATGCAAGAACCTAACATGATCAAATTTGACTCATGACAATACAGCTTTAAAAAATGCATTGGCAGCAATTGTACCGATCATCTACTTTCAATGAATTATCAGCAAATTGGTGAAAGTACACCTATTAAAAAAAAAATAACAGCCTCCTCCATATCCCCTCTAGCTGTCCTGTCCATCACCAAGATAGGTGCGTTTTCTGCCATTTTAGGTAGAAGTAATGTTCAACCAATTTGCTTCTAATTTAGACAAAGTAGTAGGAAAGTTTATCAAACAAACTCTACATATGAGCTCTATCTATTTTACAATACGTGTAATATGTATTCACAAAATGTCCATTTTCTATATGTGTGAACTTCACATCTTTTTTTTTTTTAGTAAGTTTTAGTGCATGATGAGGTGGTGTTTACCTATAGGATCCACCATCTCTTGGACTGGGCACCATTGATGGTATTTATTGGGCCCCACGTTCTTAAGTAAATCTCAATATTGCTTCAAAAAGGTAGCTATGCATATACAGTTTACAGACAGAATGTTAACATATTAAGCAAGAGTGTGACAACTTATCAGTGCTAAATGTGCCATAAAAAAACCCAGCATGTAAAATTCTTAGCTTTGACAAGTGACAACATATCTGGCAAAATGCATTGTAAACCAAATGTAATTTTTAGCTGCAGTAAATTTTAGACAATCAAAATGATGTTAAAATGTGTGTGTTTCTTACAGTCTAGAGGCTGCTTATTCTGATGGAGGAAAACACTGACAGCATCCTTCATGATCACTGAAAGAACTGTTCTCCTTTCTCCTGCCCCACACTGATCTATCTGATCGGTGCAGTGCAGGGGAGAAAGTCACCAGGACTTGCACGGATGTTGCGCATCCTGTGTAGCTGAAAAAACTTCTGCAAGACTAGCCCTTGGACCTCTTTATGAAAAGAAGAACGACACTCCTGATATGTGAGGTGGCATGGATAGGGTCCCAATCAAACAAAGTTGTTGATTAGCCATTGAACCTTTCAGGTCATGTGATCAGTCACATTCCTGGAAGGAATTTCAAGATGTGGTAATGTATACGATGGATGAGTGTACATATATATATATATAAGTGTTTGTGTGTGTGGAGCTGCATGAGTATATAAGAGAGCTGTTGGTGTATGGTATGTAAGAAAGCTGTGTACAAGTATGTAGCAAAACAGTGCGTGTATGTAACAGAGGTGTGAGTGCATACTTCAAAGCTGTAGAAAAGCTATATGTGTTAGAACTGTGTTTGTGTATGGAGGAGAGTTGTGTGTGTATTTCGGAAAATTGCGTGTGTGATAGTAGTAGAGTTGTGTGTATGCAGGAGAGATGTGTGTATGTAGGAAAGAGGGTGGAAACTTATCAATGCTATAGGACCTATGCAAGAACCTAACATGATCAAATTTGACTCATGACAATACAGCTTTAAAAAATGCATTGGCAGCAATTGTACCGATCATCTACTTTCAATGAATTATCAGCAAATTGGTGAAAGTACACCTATTAAAAAAAAAATAACAGCCTCCTCCATATCCCCTCTAGCTGTCCTGTCCATCACCAAGATAGGTGCGTTTTCTGCCATTTTAGGTAGAAGTAATGTTCAACCAATTTGCTTCTAATTTAGACAAAGTAGTAGGAAAGTTTATCAAACAAACTCTACATATGAGCTCTATCTATTTTACAATACGTGTAATATGTATTCACAAAATGTCCATTTTCTATATGTGTGAACTTCACATCTTTTTTTTTTTTTAGTAAGTTTTAGTGCATGATGAGGTGGTGTTTACCTATAGGATCCACCATCTCTTGGACTGGGCACCATTGATGGTATTTATTGGGCCCCACGTTCTTAAGTAAATCTCAATATTGCTTCAAAAAGGTAGCTATGCATATACAGTTTACAGACAGAATGTTAACATATTAAGCAAGAGTGTGACAACTTATCAGTGCTAAATGTGCCATAAAAAAACCCAGCATGTAAAATTCTTAGCTTTGACAAGTGACAACATATCTGGCAAAATGCATTGTAAACCAAATGTAATTTTTAGCTGCAGTAAATTTTAGACAATCAAAATGATGTTAAAATGTGTGTGTTTCTTACAGTCTAGAGGCTGCTTATTCTGATGGAGGAAAACACTGACAGCATCCTTCATGATCACTGAAAGAACTGTTCTCCTTTCTCCTGCCCCACACTGATCTATCTGATCGGTGCAGTGCAGGGGAGAAAGTCACCAGGACTTGCACGGATGTTGCGCATCCTGTGTAGCTGAAAAAACTTCTGCAAGACTAGCCCTTGGACCTCTTTATGAAAAGAAGAACGACACTCCTGATATGTGAGGTGGCATGGATAGGGTCCCAATCAAACAAAGTTGTTGATTAGCCATTGAACCTTTCAGGTCATGTGATCAGTCACATTCCTGGAAGGAATTTCAAGATGTGGTAATGTATACGATGGATGAGTGTACATATATATATATATATATATATATATATATATATATAAGTGTTTGTGTGTGTGGAGCTGCATGAGTATATAAGAGAGCTGTTGGTGTATGTAAGAAAGCTGTGTACAAGTATGTAGCAAAACAGTGCGTGTATGTAACAGAGGTGTGAGTGCATACTTCAAAGCTGTAGAAAAGCTATATGTGTTAGAACTGTGTTTGTGTATGGAGGAGAGTTGTGTGTGTATTTCGGAAAATTGCGTGTGTGATAGTAGTAGAGTTGTGTGTATGCAGGAGAGATGTGTGTATGTAGGAAAGAGGGTGGAAACTTATCAATGCTATAGGACCTATGCAAGAACCTAACATGATCAAATTTGACTCATGACAATACAGCTTTAAAAAATGCATTGGCAGCAATTGTACCGATCATCTACTTTCAATGAATTATCAGCAAATTGGTGAAAGTACACCTATTAAAAAAAAAATAACAGCCTCCTCCATATCCCCTCTAGCTGTCCTGTCCATCACCAAGATAGGTGCGTTTTCTGCCATTTTAGGTAGAAGTAATGTTCAACCAATTTGCTTCTAATTTAGACAAAGTAGTAGGAAAGTTTATCAAACAAACTCTACATATGAGCTCTATCTATTTTACAATACGTGTAATATGTATTCACAAAATGTCCATTTTCTATATGTGTGAACTTCACATCTTTTTTTTTTTTAGTAAGTTTTAGTGCATGATGAGGTGGTGTTTACCTATAGGATCCACCATCTCTTGGACTGGGCACCATTGATGGTATTTATTGGGCCCCACGTTCTTAAGTAAATCTCAATATTGCTTCAAAAAGGTAGCTATGCATATACAGTTTACAGACAGAATGTTAACATATTAAGCAAGAGTGTGACAACTTATCAGTGCTAAATGTGCCATAAAAAAAGCCAGCATGTAAAATTCTTAGCTTTGACAAGTGACAACATATCTGGCAAAATGCATTGTAAACCAAATGTAATTTTTAGCTGCAGTAAATTTTAGACAATCAAAATGATGTTAAAATGTGTGTGTTTCTTACAGTCTAGAGGCTGCTTATTCTGATGGAGGAAAACACTGACAGCATCCTTCATGATCACTGAAAGAACTGTTCTCCTTTCTCCTGCCCCACACTGATCTATCTGATCGGTGCAGTGCAGGGGAGAAAGTCACCAGGACTTGCACGGATGTTGCGCATCCTGTGTAGCTGAAAAAACTTCTGCAAGACTAGCCCTTGGACCTCTTTATGAAAAGAAGAACGACACTCCTGATATGTGAGGTGGCATGGATAGGGTCCCAATCAAACAAAGTTGTTGATTAGCCATTGAACCTTTCAGGTCATGTGATCAGTCACATTCCTGGAAGGAATTTCAAGATGTGGTAATGTATACGATGGATGAGTGTACATATATATATATATATATAAGTGTTTGTGTGTGTGGAGCTGCATGAGTATATAAGAGAGCTGTTGGTGTATGTAAGAAAGCTGTGTACAAGTATGTAGCAAAACAGTGCGTGTATGTAACAGAGGTGTGAGTGCATACTTCAAAGCTGTAGAAAAGCTATATGTGTTAGAACTGTGTTTGTGTATGGAGGAGAGTTGTGTGTGTATTTCGGAAAATTGCGTGTGTGATAGTAGTAGAGTTGTGTGTATGCAGGAGAGATGTGTGTATGTAGGAAAGAGGGTGGAAACTTATCAATGCTATAGGACCTATGCAAGAACCTAACATGATCAAATTTGACTCATGACAATACAGCTTTAAAAAATGCATTGGCAGCAATTGTACCGATCATCTACTTTCAATGAATTATCAGCAAATTGGTGAAAGTACACCTATTAAAAAAAAAATAACAGCCTCCTCCATATCCCCTCTAGCTGTCCTGTCCATCACCAAGATAGGTGCGTTTTCTGCCATTTTAGGTAGAAGTAATGTTCAACCAATTTGCTTCTAATTTAGACAAAGTAGTAGGAAAGTTTATCAAACAAACTCTACATATGAGCTCTATCTATTTTACAATACGTGTAATATGTATTCACAAAATGTCCATTTTCTATATGTGTGAACTTCACATCTTTTTTTTTTTTAGTAAGTTTTAGTGCATGATGAGGTGGTGTTTACCTATAGGATCCACCATCTCTTGGACTGGGCACCATTGATGGTATTTATTGGGCCCCACGTTCTTAAGTAAATCTCAATATTGCTTCAAAAAGGTAGCTATGCATATACAGTTTACAGACAGAATGTTAACATATTAAGCAAGAGTGTGACAACTTATCAGTGCTAAATGTGCCATAAAAAAAGCCAGCATGTAAAATTCTTAGCTTTGACAAGTGACAACATATCTGGCAAAATGCATTGTAAACCAAATGTAATTTTTAGCTGCAGTAAATTTTAGACAATCAAAATGATGTTAAAATGTGTGTGTTTCTTACAGTCTAGAGGCTGCTTATTCTGATGGAGGAAAACACTGACAGCATCCTTCATGATCACTGAAAGAACTGTTCTCCTTTCTCCTGCCCCACACTGATCTATCTGATCGGTGCAGTGCAGGGGAGAAAGTCACCAGGACTTGCACGGATGTTGCGCATCCTGTGTAGCTGAAAAAACTTCTGCAAGACTAGCCCTTGGACCTCTTTATGAAAAGAAGAACGACACTCCTGATATGTGAGGTGGCATGGATAGGGTCCCAATCAAACAAAGTTGTTGATTAGCCATTGAACCTTTCAGGTCATGTGATCAGTCACATTCCTGGAAGGAATTTCAAGATGTGGTAATGTATACGATGGATGAGTGTACATATATATATATATATATAAGTGTTTGTGTGTGTGGAGCTGCATGAGTATATAAGAGAGCTGTTGGTGTATGGTATGTAAGAAAGCTGTGTACAAGTATGTAGCAAAACAGTGCGTGTATGTAACAGAGGTGTGAGTGCATACTTCAAAGCTGTAGAAAAGCTATATGTGTTAGAACTGTGTTTGTGTATGGAGGAGAGTTGTGTGTGTATTTCGGAAAATTGCGTGTGTGATAGTAGTAGAGTTGTGTGTATGCAGGAGAGATGTGTGTATGTAGGAAAGAGGGTGGAAACTTATCAATGCTATAGGACCTATGCAAGAACCTAACATGATCAAATTTGACTCATGACAATACAGCTTTAAAAAATGCATTGGCAGCAATTGTACCGATCATCTACTTTCAATGAATTATCAGCAAATTGGTGAAAGTACACCTATTAAAAAAAAAATAACAGCCTCCTCCATATCCCCTCTAGCTGTCCTGTCCATCACCAAGATAGGTGCGTTTTCTGCCATTTTAGGTAGAAGTAATGTTCAACCAATTTGCTTCTAATTTAGACAAAGTAGTAGGAAAGTTTATCAAACAAACTCTACATATGAGCTCTATCTATTTTACAATACGTGTAATATGTATTCACAAAATGTCCATTTTCTATATGTGTGAACTTCACATCTTTTTTTTTTTTTAGTAAGTTTTAGTGCATGATGAGGTGGTGTTTACCTATAGGATCCACCATCTCTTGGACTGGGCACCATTGATGGTATTTATTGGGCCCCACGTTCTTAAGTAAATCTCAATATTGCTTCAAAAAGGTAGCTATGCATATACAGTTTACAGACAGAATGTTAACATATTAAGCAAGAGTGTGACAACTTATCAGTGCTAAATGTGCCATAAAAAAACCCAGCATGTAAAATTCTTAGCTTTGACAAGTGACAACATATCTGGCAAAATGCATTGTAAACCAAATGTAATTTTTAGCTGCAGTAAATTTTAGACAATCAAAATGATGTTAAAATGTGTGTGTTTCTTACAGTCTAGAGGCTGCTTATTCTGATGGAGGAAAACACTGACAGCATCCTTCATGATCACTGAAAGAACTGTTCTCCTTTCTCCTGCCCCACACTGATCTATCTGATCGGTGCAGTGCAGGGGAGAAAGTCACCAGGACTTGCACGGATGTTGCGCATCCTGTGTAGCTGAAAAAACTTCTGCAAGACTAGCCCTTGGACCTCTTTATGAAAAGAAGAACGACACTCCTGATATGTGAGGTGGCATGGATAGGGTCCCAATCAAACAAAGTTGTTGATTAGCCATTGAACCTTTCAGGTCATGTGATCAGTCACATTCCTGGAAGGAATTTCAAGATGTGGTAATGTATACGATGGATGAGTGTACATATATATATATATATATATATATATATATATAAGTGTTTGTGTGTGTGGAGCTGCATGAGTATATAAGAGAGCTGTTGGTGTATGTAAGAAAGCTGTGTACAAGTATGTAGCAAAACAGTGCGTGTATGTAACAGAGGTGTGAGTGCATACTTCAAAGCTGTAGAAAAGCTATATGTGTTAGAACTGTGTTTGTGTATGGAGGAGAGTTGTGTGTGTATTTCGGAAAATTGCGTGTGTGATAGTAGTAGAGTTGTGTGTATGCAGGAGAGATGTGTGTATGTAGGAAAGAGGGTGGAAACTTATCAATGCTATAGGACCTATGCAAGAACCTAACATGATCAAATTTGACTCATGACAATACAGCTTTAAAAAATGCATTGGCAGCAATTGTACCGATCATCTACTTTCAATGAATTATCAGCAAATTGGTGAAAGTACACCTATTAAAAAAAAAATAACAGCCTCCTCCATATCCCCTCTAGCTGTCCTGTCCATCACCAAGATAGGTGCGTTTTCTGCCATTTTAGGTAGAAGTAATGTTCAACCAATTTGCTTCTAATTTAGACAAAGTAGTAGGAAAGTTTATCAAACAAACTCTACATATGAGCTCTATCTATTTTACAATACGTGTAATATGTATTCACAAAATGTCCATTTTCTATATGTGTGAACTTCACATCTTTTTTTTTTTTAGTAAGTTTTAGTGCATGATGAGGTGGTGTTTACCTATAGGATCCACCATCTCTTGGACTGGGCACCATTGATGGTATTTATTGGGCCCCACGTTCTTAAGTAAATCTCAATATTGCTTCAAAAAGGTAGCTATGCATATACAGTTTACAGACAGAATGTTAACATATTAAGCAAGAGTGTGACAACTTATCAGTGCTAAATGTGCCATAAAAAAAGCCAGCATGTAAAATTCTTAGCTTTGACAAGTGACAACATATCTGGCAAAATGCATTGTAAACCAAATGTAATTTTTAGCTGCAGTAAATTTTAGACAATCAAAATGATGTTAAAATGTGTGTGTTTCTTACAGTCTAGAGGCTGCTTATTCTGATGGAGGAAAACACTGACAGCATCCTTCATGATCACTGAAAGAACTGTTCTCCTTTCTCCTGCCCCACACTGATCTATCTGATCGGTGCAGTGCAGGGGAGAAAGTCACCAGGACTTGCACGGATGTTGCGCATCCTGTGTAGCTGAAAAAACTTCTGCAAGACTAGCCCTTGGACCTCTTTATGAAAAGAAGATCGACACTCCTGATATGTGAGGTGGCATGGATAGGGTCCCAATCAAACAAAGTTGTTGATTAGCCATTGAACCTTTCAGGTCATGTGATCAGTCACATTCCTGGAAGGAATTTCAAGATGTGGTAATGTATACGATGGATGAGTGTACATATATATATATATATATAAGTGTTTGTGTGTGTGGAGCTGCATGAGTATATAAGAGAGCTGTTGGTGTATGGTATGTAAGAAAGCTGTGTACAAGTATGTAGCAAAACAGTGCGTGTATGTAACAGAGGTGTGAGTGCATACTTCAAAGCTGTAGAAAAGCTATATGTGTTAGAACTGTGTTTGTGTATGGAGGAGAGTTGTGTGTGTATTTCGGAAAATTGCGTGTGTGATAGTAGTAGAGTTGTGTGTATGCAGGAGAGATGTGTGTATGTAGGAAAGAGGGTGGAAACTTATCAATGCTATAGGACCTATGCAAGAACCTAACATGATCAAATTTGACTCATGACAATACAGCTTTAAAAAATGCATTGGCAGCAATTGTACCGATCATCTACTTTCAATGAATTATCAGCAAATTGGTGAAAGTACACCTATTAAAAAAAAAATAACAGCCTCCTCCATATCCCCTCTAGCTGTCCTGTCCATCACCAAGATAGGTGCGTTTTCTGCCATTTTAGGTAGAAGTAATGTTCAACCAATTTGCTTCTAATTTAGACAAAGTAGTAGGAAAGTTTATCAAACAAACTCTACATATGAGCTCTATCTATTTTACAATACGTGTAATATGTATTCACAAAATGTCCATTTTCTATATGTGTGAACTTCACATCTTTTTTTTTTTTAGTAAGTTTTAGTGCATGATGAGGTGGTGTTTACCTATAGGATCCACCATCTCTTGGACTGGGCACCATTGATGGTATTTATTGGGCCCCACGTTCTTAAGTAAATCTCAATATTGCTTCAAAAAGGTAGCTATGCATATACAGTTTACAGACAGAATGTTAACATATTAAGCAAGAGTGTGACAACTTATCAGTGCTAAATGTGCCATAAAAAAAGCCAGCATGTAAAATTCTTAGCTTTGACAAGTGACAACATATCTGGCAAAATGCATTGTAAACCAAATGTAATTTTTAGCTGCAGTAAATTTTAGACAATCAAAATGATGTTAAAATGTGTGTGTTTCTTACAGTCTAGAGGCTGCTTATTCTGATGGAGGAAAACACTGACAGCATCCTTCATGATCACTGAAAGAACTGTTCTCCTTTCTCCTGCCCCACACTGATCTATCTGATCGGTGCAGTGCAGGGGAGAAAGTCACCAGGACTTGCACGGATGTTGCGCATCCTGTGTAGCTGAAAAAACTTCTGCAAGACTAGCCCTTGGACCTCTTTATGAAAAGAAGAACGACACTCCTGATATGTGAGGTGGCATGGATAGGGTCCCAATCAAACAAAGTTGTTGATTAGCCATTGAACCTTTCAGGTCATGTGATCAGTCACATTCCTGGAAGGAATTTCAAGATGTGGTAATGTATACGATGGATGAGTGTACATATATATATATATATATAAGTGTTTGTGTGTGTGGAGCTGCATGAGTATATAAGAGAGCTGTTGGTGTATGGTATGTAAGAAAGCTGTGTACAAGTATGTAGCAAAACAGTGCGTGTATGTAACAGAGGTGTGAGTGCATACTTCAAAGCTGTAGAAAAGCTATATGTGTTAGAACTGTGTTTGTGTATGGAGGAGAGTTGTGTGTGTATTTCGGAAAATTGCGTGTGTGATAGTAGTAGAGTTGTGTGTATGCAGGAGAGATGTGTGTATGTAGGAAAGAGGGTGGAAACTTATCAATGCTATAGGACCTATGCAAGAACCTAACATGATCAAATTTGACTCATGACAATACAGCTTTAAAAAATGCATTGGCAGCAATTGTACCGATCATCTACTTTCAATGAATTATCAGCAAATTGGTGAAAGTACACCTATTAAAAAAAAAATAACAGCCTCCTCCATATCCCCTCTAGCTGTCCTGTCCATCACCAAGATAGGTGCGTTGTCTGCCATTTTAGGTAGAAGTAATGTTCAACCAATTTGCTTCTAATTTAGACAAAGTAGTAGGAAAGTTTATCAAACAAACTCTACATATGAGCTCTATCTATTTTACAATACGTGTAATATGTATTCACAAAATGTCCATTTTCTATATGTGTGAACTTCACATCTTTTTTTTTTTTTAGTAAGTTTTAGTGCATGATGAGGTGGTGTTTACCTATAGGATCCACCATCTCTTGGACTGGGCACCATTGATGGTATTTATTGGGCCCCACTCTTAAGTAAATCTCAATATTGCTTCAAAAAGGTAGCTATGCATATACAGTTTACAGACAGAATGTTAACATATTAAGCAAGAGTGTGACAACTTATCAGTGCTAAATGTGCCATAAAAAAACCCAGCATGTAAAATTCTTAGCTTTGACAAGTGACAACATATCTGGCAAAATGCATTGTAAACCAAATGTAATTTTTAGCTGCAGTAAATTTTAGACAATCAAAATGATGTTAAAATGTGTGTGTTTCTTACAGTCTAGAGGCTGCTTATTCTGATGGAGGAAAACACTGACAGCATCCTTCATGATCACTGAAAGAACTGTTCTCCTTTCTCCTGCCCCACACTGATCTATCTGATCGGTGCAGTGCAGGGGAGAAAGTCACCAGGACTTGCACGGATGTTGCGCATCCTGTGTAGCTGAAAAAACTTCTGCAAGACTAGCCCTTGGACCTCTTTATGAAAAGAAGAACGACACTCCTGATATGTGAGGTGGCATGGATAGGGTCCCAATCAAACAAAGTTGTTGATTAGCCATTGAACCTTTCAGGTCATGTGATCAGTCACATTCCTGGAAGGAATTTCAAGATGTGGTAATGTATACGATGGATGAGTGTACATATATATATATATATATATATATATATATAAGTGTTTGTGTGTGTGGAGCTGCATGAGTATATAAGAGAGCTGTTGGTGTATGTAAGAAAGCTGTGTACAAGTATGTAGCAAAACAGTGCGTGTATGTAACAGAGGTGTGAGTGCATACTTCAAAGCTGTAGAAAAGCTATATGTGTTAGAGCTGTGTTTGTGTATGGAGGAGAGTTGTGTGTGTATTTCGGAAAATTGCGTGTGTGATAGTAGTAGAGTTGTGTGTATGCAGGAGAGATGTGTGTATGTAGGAAAGAGGGTGGAAACTTATCAATGCTATAGGACCTATGCAAGAACCTAACATGATCAAATTTGACTCATGACAATACAGCTTTAAAAAATGCATTGGCAGCAATTGTACCGATCATCTACTTTCAATGAATTATCAGCAAATTGGTGAAAGTACACCTATTAAAAAAAAAATAACAGCCTCCTCCATATCCCCTCTAGCTGTCCTGTCCATCACCAAGATAGGTGCGTTTTCTGCCATTTTAGGTAGAAGTAATGTTCAACCAATTTGCTTCTAATTTAGACAAAGTAGTAGGAAAGTTTATCAAACAAACTCTACATATGAGCTCTATCTATTTTACAATACGTGTAATATGTATTCACAAAATGTCCATTTTCTATATGTGTGAACTTCACATCTTTTTTTTTTTTTAGTAAGTTTTAGTGCATGATGAGGTGGTGTTTACCTATAGGATCCACCATCTCTTGGACTGGGCACCATTGATGGTATTTATTGGGCCCCACGTTCTTAAGTAAATCTCAATATTGCTTCAAAAAGGTAGCTATGCATATACAGTTTACAGACAGAATGTTAACATATTAAGCAAGAGTGTGACAACTTATCAGTGCTAAATGTGCCATAAAAAAACCCAGCATGTAAAATTCTTAGCTTTGACAAGTGACAACATATCTGGCAAAATGCATTGTAAACCAAATGTAATTTTTAGCTGCAGTAAATTTTAGACAATCAAAATGATGTTAAAATGTGTGTGTTTCTTACAGTCTAGAGGCTGCTTATTCTGATGGAGGAAAACACTGACAGCATCCTTCATGATCACTGAAAGAACTGTTCTCCTTTCTCCTGCCCCACACTGATCTATCTGATCGGTGCAGTGCAGGGGAGAAAGTCACCAGGACTTGCACGGATGTTGCGCATCCTGTGTAGCTGAAAAAACTTCTGCAAGACTAGCCCTTGGACCTCTTTATGAAAAGAAGAACGACACTCCTGATATGTGAGGTGGCATGGATAGGGTCCCAATCAAACAAAGTTGTTGATTAGCCATTGAACCTTTCAGGTCATGTGATCAGTCACATTCCTGGAAGGAATTTCAAGATGTGGTAATGTATACGATGGATGAGTGTACATATATATATATATATATATATATATATATATATAAGTGTTTGTGTGTGTGGAGCTGCATGAGTATATAAGAGAGCTGTTGGTGTATGTAAGAAAGCTGTGTACAAGTATGTAGCAAAACAGTGCGTGTATGTAACAGAGGTGTGAGTGCATACTTCAAAGCTGTAGAAAAGCTATATGTGTTAGAGCTGTGTTTGTGTATGGAGGAGAGTTGTGTGTGTATTTCGGAAAATTGCGTGTGTGATAGTAGTAGAGTTGTGTGTATGCAGGAGAGATGTGTGTATGTAGGAAAGAGGGTGGAAACTTATCAATGCTATAGGACCTATGCAAGAACCTAACATGATCAAATTTGACTCATGACAATACAGCTTTAAAAAATGCATTGGCAGCAATTGTACCGATCATCTACTTTCAATGAATTATCAGCAAATTGGTGAAAGTACACCTATTAAAAAAAAAATAACAGCCTCCTCCATATCCCCTCTAGCTGTCCTGTCCATCACCAAGATAGGTGCGTTTTCTGCCATTTTAGGTAGAAGTAATGTTCAACCAATTTGCTTCTAATTTAGACAAAGTAGTAGGAAAGTTTATCAAACAAACTCTACATATGAGCTCTATCTATTTTACAATACGTGTAATATGTATTCACAAAATGTCCATTTTCTATATGTGTGAACTTCACATCTTTTTTTTTTTTTAGTAAGTTTTAGTGCATGATGAGGTGGTGTTTACCTATAGGATCCACCATCTCTTGGACTGGGCACCATTGATGGTATTTATTGGGCCCCACGTTCTTAAGTAAATCTCAATATTGCTTCAAAAAGGTAGCTATGCATATACAGTTTACAGACAGAATGTTAACATATTAAGCAAGAGTGTGACAACTTATCAGTGCTAAATGTGCCATAAAAAAACCCAGCATGTAAAATTCTTAGCTTTGACAAGTGACAACATATCTGGCAAAATGCATTGTAAACCAAATGTAATTTTTAGCTGCAGTAAATTTTAGACAATCAAAATGATGTTAAAATGTGTGTGTTTCTTACAGTCTAGAGGCTGCTTATTCTGATGGAGGAAAACACTGACAGCATCCTTCATGATCACTGAAAGAACTGTTCTCCTTTCTCCTGCCCCACACTGATCTATCTGATCGGTGCAGTGCAGGGGAGAAAGTCACCAGGACTTGCACGGATGTTGCGCATCCTGTGTAGCTGAAAAAACTTCTGCAAGACTAGCCCTTGGACCTCTTTATGAAAAGAAGAACGACACTCCTGATATGTGAGGTGGCATGGATAGGGTCCCAATCAAACAAAGTTGTTGATTAGCCATTGAACCTTTCAGGTCATGTGATCAGTCACATTCCTGGAAGGAATTTCAAGATGTGGTAATGTATACGATGGATGAGTGTACATATATATATATATATATATATATATATATATATAAGTGTTTGTGTGTGTGGAGCTGCATGAGTATATAAGAGAGCTGTTGGTGTATGTAAGAAAGCTGTGTACAAGTATGTAGCAAAACAGTGCGTGTATGTAACAGAGGTGTGAGTGCATACTTCAAAGCTGTAGAAAAGCTATATGTGTTAGAACTGTGTTTGTGTATGGAGGAGAGTTGTGTGTGTATTTCGGAAAATTGCGTGTGTGATAGTAGTAGAGTTGTGTGTATGCAGGAGAGATGTGTGTATGTAGGAAAGAGGGTGGAAACTTATCAATGCTATAGGACCTATGCAAGAACCTAACATGATCAAATTTGACTCATGACAATACAGCTTTAAAAAATGCATTGGCAGCAATTGTACCGATCATCTACTTTCAATGAATTATCAGCAAATTGGTGAAAGTACACCTATTAAAAAAAAAATAACAGCCTCCTCCATATCCCCTCTAGCTGTCCTGTCCATCACCAAGATAGGTGCGTTTTCAGCCATTTTAGGTAGAAGTAATGTTCAACCAATTTGCTTCTAATTTAGACAAAGTAGTAGGAAAGTTTATCAAACAAACTCTACATATGAGCTCTATCTATTTTACAATACGTGTAATATGTATTCACAAAATGTCCATTTTCTATATGTGTGAACTTCACATCTTTTTTTTTTTTAGTAAGTTTTAGTGCATGATGAGGTGGTGTTTACCTATAGGATCCACCATCTCTTGGACTGGGCACCATTGATGGTATTTATTGGGCCCCACGTTCTTAAGTAAATCTCAATATTGCTTCAAAAAGGTAGCTATGCATATACAGTTTACAGACAGAATGTTAACATATTAAGCAAGAGTGTGACAACTTATCAGTGCTAAATGTGCCATAAAAAAAGCCAGCATGTAAAATTCTTAGCTTTGACAAGTGACAACATATCTGGCAAAATGCATTGTAAACCAAATGTAATTTTTAGCTGCAGTAAATTTTAGACAATCAAAATGATGTTAAAATGTGTGTGTTTCTTACAGTCTAGAGGCTGCTTATTCTGATGGAGGAAAACACTGACAGCATCCTTCATGATCACTGAAAGAACTGTTCTCCTTTCTCCTGCCCCACACTGATCTATCTGATCGGTGCAGTGCAGGGGAGAAAGTCACCAGGACTTGCACGGATGTTGCGCATCCTGTGTAGCTGAAAAAACTTCTGCAAGACTAGCCCTTGGACCTCTTTATGAAAAGAAGAACGACACTCCTGATATGTGAGGTGGCATGGATAGGGTCCCAATCAAACAAAGTTGTTGATTAGCCATTGAACCTTTCAGGTCATGTGATCAGTCACATTCCTGGAAGGAATTTCAAGATGTGGTAATGTATACGATGGATGAGTGTACATATATATATATATATATAAGTGTTTGTGTGTGTGGAGCTGCATGAGTATATAAGAGAGCTGTTGGTGTATGGTATGTAAGAAAGCTGTGTACAAGTATGTAGCAAAACAGTGCGTGTATGTAACAGAGGTGTGAGTGCATACTTCAAAGCTGTAGAAAAGCTATATGTGTTAGAACTGTGTTTGTGTATGGAGGAGAGTTGTGTGTGTATTTCGGAAAATTGCGTGTGTGATAGTAGTAGAGTTGTGTGTATGCAGGAGAGATGTGTGTATGTAGGAAAGAGGGTGGAAACTTATCAATGCTATAGGACCTATGCAAGAACCTAACATGATCAAATTTGACTCATGACAATACAGCTTTAAAAAATGCATTGGCAGCAATTGTACCGATCATCTACTTTCAATGAATTATCAGCAAATTGGTGAAAGTACACCTATTAAAAAAAAAATAACAGCCTCCTCCATATCCCCTCTAGCTGTCCTGTCCATCACCAAGATAGGTGCGTTTTCTGCCATTTTAGGTAGAAGTAATGTTCAACCAATTTGCTTCTAATTTAGACAAAGTAGTAGGAAAGTTTATCAAACAAACTCTACATATGAGCTCTATCTATTTTACAATACGTGTAATATGTATTCACAAAATGTCCATTTTCTATATGTGTGAACTTCACATCTTTTTTTTTTTTTAGTAAGTTTTAGTGCATGATGAGGTGGTGTTTACCTATAGGATCCACCATCTCTTGGACTGGGCACCATTGATGGTATTTATTGGGCCCCACGTTCTTAAGTAAATCTCAATATTGCTTCAAAAAGGTAGCTATGCATATACAGTTTACAGACAGAATGTTAACATATTAAGCAAGAGTGTGACAACTTATCAGTGCTAAATGTGCCATAAAAAAACCCAGCATGTAAAATTCTTAGCTTTGACAAGTGACAACATATCTGGCAAAATGCATTGTAAACCAAATGTAATTTTTAGCTGCAGTAAATTTTAGACAATCAAAATGATGTTAAAATGTGTGTGTTTCTTACAGTCTAGAGGCTGCTTATTCTGATGGAGGAAAACACTGACAGCATCCTTCATGATCACTGAAAGAACTGTTCTCCTTTCTCCTGCCCCACACTGATCTATCTGATCGGTGCAGTGCAGGGGAGAAAGTCACCAGGACTTGCACGGATGTTGCGCATCCTGTGTAGCTGAAAAAACTTCTGCAAGACTAGCCCTTGGACCTCTTTATGAAAAGAAGAACGACACTCCTGATATGTGAGGTGGCATGGATAGGGTCCCAATCAAACAAAGTTGTTGATTAGCCATTGAACCTTTCAGGTCATGTGATCAGTCACATTCCTGGAAGGAATTTCAAGATGTGGTAATGTATACGATGGATGAGTGTACATATATATATATATATATATATATATATATATATAAGTGTTTGTGTGTGTGGAGCTGCATGAGTATATAAGAGAGCTGTTGGTGTATGTAAGAAAGCTGTGTACAAGTATGTAGCAAAACAGTGCGTGTATGTAACAGAGGTGTGAGTGCATACTTCAAAGCTGTAGAAAAGCTATATGTGTTAGAACTGTGTTTGTGTATGGAGGAGAGTTGTGTGTGTATTTCGGAAAATTGCGTGTGTGATAGTAGTAGAGTTGTGTGTATGCAGGAGAGATGTGTGTATGTAGGAAAGAGGGTGGAAACTTATCAATGCTATAGGACCTATGCAAGAACCTAACATGATCAAATTTGACTCATGACAATACAGCTTTAAAAAATGCATTGGCAGCAATTGTACCGATCATCTACTTTCAATGAATTATCAGCAAATTGGTGAAAGTACACCTATTAAAAAAAAAATAACAGCCTCCTCCATATCCCCTCTAGCTGTCCTGTCCATCACCAAGATAGGTGCGTTTTCTGCCATTTTAGGTAGAAGTAATGTTCAACCAATTTGCTTCTAATTTAGACAAAGTAGTAGGAAAGTTTATCAAACAAACTCTACATATGAGCTCTATCTATTTTACAATACGTGTAATATGTATTCACAAAATGTCCATTTTCTATATGTGTGAACTTCACATCTTTTTTTTTTTTAGTAAGTTTTAGTGCATGATGAGGTGGTGTTTACCTATAGGATCCACCATCTCTTGGACTGGGCACCATTGATGGTATTTATTGGGCCCCACGTTCTTAAGTAAATCTCAATATTGCTTCAAAAAGGTAGCTATGCATATACAGTTTACAGACAGAATGTTAACATATTAAGCAAGAGTGTGACAACTTATCAGTGCTAAATGTGCCATAAAAAAAGCCAGCATGTAAAATTCTTAGCTTTGACAAGTGACAACATATCTGGCAAAATGCATTGTAAACCAAATGTAATTTTTAGCTGCAGTAAATTTTAGACAATCAAAATGATGTTAAAATGTGTGTGTTTCTTACAGTCTAGAGGCTGCTTATTCTGATGGAGGAAAACACTGACAGCATCCTTCATGATCACTGAAAGAACTGTTCTCCTTTCTCCTGCCCCACACTGATCTATCTGATCGGTGCAGTGCAGGGGAGAAAGTCACCAGGACTTGCACGGATGTTGCGCATCCTGTGTAGCTGAAAAAACTTCTGCAAGACTAGCCCTTGGACCTCTTTATGAAAAGAAGAACGACACTCCTGATATGTGAGGTGGCATGGATAGGGTCCCAATCAAACAAAGTTGTTGATTAGCCATTGAACCTTTCAGGTCATGTGATCAGTCACATTCCTGGAAGGAATTTCAAGATGTGGTAATGTATACGATGGATGAGTGTACATATATATATATATATATATATATATATATATAAGTGTTTGTGTGTGTGGAGCTGCATGAGTATATAAGAGAGCTGTTGGTGTATGTAAGAAAGCTGTGTACAAGTATGTAGCAAAACAGTGCGTGTATGTAACAGAGGTGTGAGTGCATACTTCAAAGCTGTAGAAAAGCTATATGTGTTAGAACTGTGTTTGTGTATGGAGGAGAGTTGTGTGTGTATTTCGGAAAATTGCGTGTGTGATAGTAGTAGAGTTGTGTGTATGCAGGAGAGATGTGTGTATGTAGGAAAGAGGGTGGAAACTTATCAATGCTATAGGACCTATGCAAGAACCTAACATGATCAAATTTGACTCATGACAATACAGCTTTAAAAAATGCATTGGCAGCAATTGTACCGATCATCTACTTTCAATTAATTATCAGTAAATTGGTGAAAGTACACCTATTAAAAAAAAAATAACAGCCTCCTCCATATCCCCTCTAGCTGTCCTGTCCATCACCAAGATAGGTGCGTTTTCTGCCATTTTAGGTAGAAGTAATGTTCAACCAATTTGCTTCTAATTTAGACAAAGTAGTAGGAAAGTTTATCAAACAAACTCTACATATGAGCTCTATCTATTTTACAATACGTGTAATATGTATTCACAAAATGTCCATTTTCTATATGTGTGAACTTCACATCTTTTTTTTTTTTAGTAAGTTTTAGTGCATGATGAGGTGGTGTTTACCTATAGGATCCACCATCTCTTGGACTGGGCACCATTGATGGTATTTATTGGGCCCCACGTTCTTAAGTAAATCTCAATATTGCTTCAAAAAGGTAGCTATGCATATACAGTTTACAGACAGAATGTTAACATATTAAGCAAGAGTGTGACAACTTATCAGTGCTAAATGTGCCATAAAAAAAGCCAGCATGTAAAATTCTTAGCTTTGACAAGTGACAACATATCTGGCAAAATGCATTGTAAACCAAATGTAATTTTTAGCTGCAGTAAATTTTAGACAATCAAAATGATGTTAAAATGTGTGTGTTTCTTACAGTCTAGAGGCTGCTTATTCTGATGGAGGAAAACACTGACAGCATCCTTCATGATCACTGAAAGAACTGTTCTCCTTTCTCCTGCCCCACACTGATCTATCTGATCGGTGCAGTGCAGGGGAGAAAGTCACCAGGACTTGCACGGATGTTGCGCATCCTGTGTAGCTGAAAAAACTTCTGCAAGACTAGCCCTTGGACCTCTTTATGAAAAGAAGAACGACACTCCTGATATGTGAGGTGGCATGGATAGGGTCCCAATCAAACAAAGTTGTTGATTAGCCATTGAACCTTTCAGGTCATGTGATCAGTCACATTCCTGGAAGGAATTTCAAGATGTGGTAATGTATACGATGGATGAGTGTACATATATATATATATATATAAGTGTTTGTGTGTGTGGAGCTGCATGAGTATATAAGAGAGCTGTTGGTGTATGGTATGTAAGAAAGCTGTGTACAAGTATGTAGCAAAACAGTGCGTGTATGTAACAGAGGTGTGAGTGCATACTTCAAAGCTGTAGAAAAGCTATATGTGTTAGAACTGTGTTTGTGTATGGAGGAGAGTTGTGTGTGTATTTCGGAAAATTGCGTGTGTGATAGTAGTAGAGTTGTGTGTATGCAGGAGAGATGTGTGTATGTAGGAAAGAGGGTGGAAACTTATCAATGCTATAGGACCTATGCAAGAACCTAACATGATCAAATTTGACTCATGACAATACAGCTTTAAAAAATGCATTGGCAGCAATTGTACCGATCATCTACTTTCAATGAATTATCAGCAAATTGGTGAAAGTACACCTATTAAAAAAAAAATAACAGCCTCCTCCATATCCCCTCTAGCTGTCCTGTCCATCACCAAGATAGGTGCGTTTTCTGCCATTTTAGGTAGAAGTAATGTTCAACCAATTTGCTTCTAATTTAGACAAAGTAGTAGGAAAGTTTATCAAACAAACTCTACATATGAGCTCTATCTATTTTACAATACGTGTAATATGTATTCACAAAATGTCCATTTTCTATATGTGTGAACTTCACATCTTTTTTTTTTTTAGTAAGTTTTAGTGCATGATGAGGTGGTGTTTACCTATAGGATCCACCATCTCTTGGACTGGGCACCATTGATGGTATTTATTGGGCCCCACGTTCTTAAGTAAATCTCAATATTGCTTCAAAAAGGTAGCTATGCATATACAGTTTACAGACAGAATGTTAACATATTAAGCAAGAGTGTGACAACTTATCAGTGCTAAATGTGCCATAAAAAAAGCCAGCATGTAAAATTCTTAGCTTTGACAAGTGACAACATATCTGGCAAAATGCATTGTAAACCAAATGTAATTTTTAGCTGCAGTAAATTTTAGACAATCAAAATGATGTTAAAATGTGTGTGTTTCTTACAGTCTAGAGGCTGCTTATTCTGATGGAGGAAAACACTGACAGCATCCTTCATGATCACTGAAAGAACTGTTCTCCTTTCTCCTGCCCCACACTGATCTATCTGATCGGTGCAGTGCAGGGGAGAAAGTCACCAGGACTTGCACGGATGTTGCGCATCCTGTGTAGCTGAAAAAACTTCTGCAAGACTAGCCCTTGGACCTCTTTATGAAAAGAAGAACGACACTCCTGATATGTGAGGTGGCATGGATAGGGTCCCAATCAAACAAAGTTGTTGATTAGCCATTGAACCTTTCAGGTCATGTGATCAGTCACATTCCTGGAAGGAATTTCAAGATGTGGTAATGTATACGATGGATGAGTGTACATATATATATATATATATAAGTGTTTGTGTGTGTGGAGCTGCATGAGTATATAAGAGAGCTGTTGGTGTATGGTATGTAAGAAAGCTGTGTACAAGTATGTAGCAAAACAGTGCGTGTATGTAACAGAGGTGTGAGTGCATACTTCAAAGCTGTAGAAAAGCTATATGTGTTAGAACTGTGTTTGTGTATGGAGGAGAGTTGTGTGTGTATTTCGGAAAATTGCGTGTGTGATAGTAGTAGAGTTGTGTGTATGCAGGAGAGATGTGTGTATGTAGGAAAGAGGGTGGAAACTTATCAATGCTATAGGACCTATGCAAGAACCTAACATGATCAAATTTGACTCATGACAATACAGCTTTAAAAAATGCATTGGCAGCAATTGTACCGATCATCTACTTTCAATGAATTATCAGCAAATTGGTGAAAGTACACCTATTAAAAAAAAAATAACAGCCTCCTCCATATCCCCTCTAGCTGTCCTGTCCATCACCAAGATAGGTGCGTTTTCTGCCATTTTAGGTAGAAGTAATGTTCAACCAATTTGCTTCTAATTTAGACAAAGTAGTAGGAAAGTTTATCAAACAAACTCTACATATGAGCTCTATCTATTTTACAATACGTGTAATATGTATTCACAAAATGTCCATTTTCTATATGTGTGAACTTCACATCTTTTTTTTTTTTTAGTAAGTTTTAGTGCATGATGAGGTGGTGTTTACCTATAGGATCCACCATCTCTTGGACTGGGCACCATTGATGGTATTTATTGGGCCCCACGTTCTTAAGTAAATCTCAATATTGCTTCAAAAAGGTAGCTATGCATATACAGTTTACAGACAGAATGTTAACATATTAAGCAAGAGTGTGACAACTTATCAGTGCTAAATGTGCCATAAAAAAACCCAGCATGTAAAATTCTTAGCTTTGACAAGTGACAACATATCTGGCAAAATGCATTGTAAACCAAATGTAATTTTTAGCTGCAGTAAATTTTAGACAATCAAAATGATGTTAAAATGTGTGTGTTTCTTACAGTCTAGAGGCTGCTTATTCTGATGGAGGAAAACACTGACAGCATCCTTCATGATCACTGAAAGAACTGTTCTCCTTTCTCCTGCCCCACACTGATCTATCTGATCGGTGCAGTGCAGGGGAGAAAGTCACCAGGACTTGCACGGATGTTGCGCATCCTGTGTAGCTGAAAAAACTTCTGCAAGACTAGCCCTTGGACCTCTTTATGAAAAGAAGAACGACACTCCTGATATGTGAGGTGGCATGGATAGGGTCCCAATCAAACAAAGTTGTTGATTAGCCATTGAACCTTTCAGGTCATGTGATCAGTCACATTCCTGGAAGGAATTTCAAGATGTGGTAATGTATACGATGGATGAGTGTACATATATATATATATATATATATATATATATATAAGTGTTTGTGTGTGTGGAGCTGCATGAGTATATAAGAGAGCTGTTGGTGTATGTAAGAAAGCTGTGTACAAGTATGTAGCAAAACAGTGCGTGTATGTAACAGAGGTGTGAGTGCATACTTCAAAGCTGTAGAAAAGCTATATGTGTTAGAACTGTGTTTGTGTATGGAGGAGAGTTGTGTGTGTATTTCGGAAAATTGCGTGTGTGATAGTAGTAGAGTTGTGTGTATGCAGGAGAGATGTGTGTATGTAGGAAAGAGGGTGGAAACTTATCAATGCTATAGGACCTATGCAAGAACCTAACATGATCAAATTTGACTCATGACAATACAGCTTTAAAAAATGCATTGGCAGCAATTGTACCGATCATCTACTTTCAATTAATTATCAGTAAATTGGTGAAAGTACACCTATTAAAAAAAAAATAACAGCCTCCTCCATATCCCCTCTAGCTGTCCTGTCCATCACCAAGATAGGTGCGTTTTCTGCCATTTTAGGTAGAAGTAATGTTCAACCAATTTGCTTCTAATTTAGACAAAGTAGTAGGAAAGTTTATCAAACAAACTCTACATATGAGCTCTATCTATTTTACAATACGTGTAATATGTATTCACAAAATGTCCATTTTCTATATGTGTGAACTTCACATCTTTTTTTTTTTTAGTAAGTTTTAGTGCATGATGAGGTGGTGTTTACCTATAGGATCCACCATCTCTTGGACTGGGCACCATTGATGGTATTTATTGGGCCCCACGTTCTTAAGTAAATCTCAATATTGCTTCAAAAAGGTAGCTATGCATATACAGTTTACAGACAGAATGTTAACATATTAAGCAAGAGTGTGACAACTTATCAGTGCTAAATGTGCCATAAAAAAAGCCAGCATGTAAAATTCTTAGCTTTGACAAGTGACAACATATCTGGCAAAATGCATTGTAAACCAAATGTAATTTTTAGCTGCAGTAAATTTTAGACAATCAAAATGATGTTAAAATGTGTGTGTTTCTTACAGTCTAGAGGCTGCTTATTCTGATGGAGGAAAACACTGACAGCATCCTTCATGATCACTGAAAGAACTGTTCTCCTTTCTCCTGCCCCACACTGATCTATCTGATCGGTGCAGTGCAGGGGAGAAAGTCACCAGGACTTGCACGGATGTTGCGCATCCTGTGTAGCTGAAAAAACTTCTGCAAGACTAGCCCTTGGACCTCTTTATGAAAAGAAGAACGACACTCCTGATATGTGAGGTGGCATGGATAGGGTCCCAATCAAACAAAGTTGTTGATTAGCCATTGAACCTTTCAGGTCATGTGATCAGTCACATTCCTGGAAGGAATTTCAAGATGTGGTAATGTATACGATGGATGAGTGTACATATATATATATATATATAAGTGTTTGTGTGTGTGGAGCTGCATGAGTATATAAGAGAGCTGTTGGTGTATGGTATGTAAGAAAGCTGTGTACAAGTATGTAGCAAAACAGTGCGTGTATGTAACAGAGGTGTGAGTGCATACTTCAAAGCTGTAGAAAAGCTATATGTGTTAGAACTGTGTTTGTGTATGGAGGAGAGTTGTGTGTGTATTTCGGAAAATTGCGTGTGTGATAGTAGTAGAGTTGTGTGTATGCAGGAGAGATGTGTGTATGTAGGAAAGAGGGTGGAAACTTATCAATGCTATAGGACCTATGCAAGAACCTAACATGATCAAATTTGACTCATGACAATACAGCTTTAAAAAATGCATTGGCAGCAATTGTACCGATCATCTACTTTCAATGAATTATCAGCAAATTGGTGAAAGTACACCTATTAAAAAAAAAATAACAGCCTCCTCCATATCCCCTCTAGCTGTCCTGTCCATCACCAAGATAGGTGCGTTTTCTGCCATTTTAGGTAGAAGTAATGTTCAACCAATTTGCTTCTAATTTAGACAAAGTAGTAGGAAAGTTTATCAAACAAACTCTACATATGAGCTCTATCTATTTTACAATACGTGTAATATGTATTCACAAAATGTCCATTTTCTATATGTGTGAACTTCACATCTTTTTTTTTTTTAGTAAGTTTTAGTGCATGATGAGGTGGTGTTTACCTATAGGATCCACCATCTCTTGGACTGGGCACCATTGATGGTATTTATTGGGCCCCACGTTCTTAAGTAAATCTCAATATTGCTTCAAAAAGGTAGCTATGCATATACAGTTTACAGACAGAATGTTAACATATTAAGCAAGAGTGTGACAACTTATCAGTGCTAAATGTGCCATAAAAAAAGCCAGCATGTAAAATTCTTAGCTTTGACAAGTGACAACATATCTGGCAAAATGCATTGTAAACCAAATGTAATTTTTAGCTGCAGTAAATTTTAGACAATCAAAATGATGTTAAAATGTGTGTGTTTCTTACAGTCTAGAGGCTGCTTATTCTGATGGAGGAAAACACTGACAGCATCCTTCATGATCACTGAAAGAACTGTTCTCCTTTCTCCTGCCCCACACTGATCTATCTGATCGGTGCAGTGCAGGGGAGAAAGTCACCAGGACTTGCACGGATGTTGCGCATCCTGTGTAGCTGAAAAAACTTCTGCAAGACTAGCCCTTGGACCTCTTTATGAAAAGAAGAACGACACTCCTGATATGTGAGGTGGCATGGATAGGGTCCCAATCAAACAAAGTTGTTGATTAGCCATTGAACCTTTCAGGTCATGTGATCAGTCACATTCCTGGAAGGAATTTCAAGATGTGGTAATGTATACGATGGATGAGTGTACATATATATATATATATATAAGTGTTTGTGTGTGTGGAGCTGCATGAGTATATAAGAGAGCTGTTGGTGTATGGTATGTAAGAAAGCTGTGTACAAGTATGTAGCAAAACAGTGCGTGTATGTAACAGAGGTGTGAGTGCATACTTCAAAGCTGTAGAAAAGCTATATGTGTTAGAACTGTGTTTGTGTATGGAGGAGAGTTGTGTGTGTATTTCGGAAAATTGCGTGTGTGATAGTAGTAGAGTTGTGTGTATGCAGGAGAGATGTGTGTATGTAGGAAAGAGGGTGGAAACTTATCAATGCTATAGGACCTATGCAAGAACCTAACATGATCAAATTTGACTCATGACAATACAGCTTTAAAAAATGCATTGGCAGCAATTGTACCGATCATCTACTTTCAATGAATTATCAGCAAATTGGTGAAAGTACACCTATTAAAAAAAAAATAACAGCCTCCTCCATATCCCCTCTAGCTGTCCTGTCCATCACCAAGATAGGTGCGTTTTCTGCCATTTTAGGTAGAAGTAATGTTCAACCAATTTGCTTCTAATTTAGACAAAGTAGTAGGAAAGTTTATCAAACAAACTCTACATATGAGCTCTATCTATTTTACAATACGTGTAATATGTATTCACAAAATGTCCATTTTCTATATGTGTGAACTTCACATCTTTTTTTTTTTTTAGTAAGTTTTAGTGCATGATGAGGTGGTGTTTACCTATAGGATCCACCATCTCTTGGACTGGGCACCATTGATGGTATTTATTGGGCCCCACGTTCTTAAGTAAATCTCAGTATTGCTTCAAAAAGGTAGCTATGCATATACAGTTTACAGACAGAATGTTAACATATTAAGCAAGAGTGTGACAACTTATCAGTGCTAAATGTGCCATAAAAAAACCCAGCATGTAAAATTCTTAGCTTTGACAAGTGACAACATATCTGGCAAAATGCATTGTAAACCAAATGTAATTTTTAGCTGCAGTAAATTTTAGACAATCAAAATGATGTTAAAATGTGTGTGTTTCTTACAGTCTAGAGGCTGCTTATTCTGATGGAGGAAAACACTGACAGCATCCTTCATGATCACTGAAAGAACTGTTCTCCTTTCTCCTGCCCCACACTGATCTATCTGATCGGTGCAGTGCAGGGGAGAAAGTCACCAGGACTTGCACGGATGTTGCGCATCCTGTGTAGCTGAAAAAACTTCTGCAAGACTAGCCCTTGGACCTCTTTATGAAAAGAAGAACGACACTCCTGATATGTGAGGTGGCATGGATAGGGTCCCAATCAAACAAAGTTGTTGATTAGCCATTGAACCTTTCAGGTCATGTGATCAGTCACATTCCTGGAAGGAATTTCAAGATGTGGTAATGTATACGATGGATGAGTGTACATATATATATATATATATAAGTGTTTGTGTGTGTGGAGCTGCATGAGTATATAAGAGAGCTGTTGGTGTATGGTATGTAAGAAAGCTGTGTACAAGTATGTAGCAAAACAGTGCGTGTATGTAACAGAGGTGTGAGTGCATACTTCAAAGCTGTAGAAAAGCTATATGTGTTAGAACTGTGTTTGTGTATGGAGGAGAGTTGTGTGTGTATTTCGGAAAATTGCGTGTGTGATAGTAGTAGAGTTGTGTGTATGCAGGAGAGATGTGTGTATGTAGGAAAGAGGGTGGAAACTTATCAATGCTATAGGACCTATGCAAGAACCTAACATGATCAAATTTGACTCATGACAATACAGCTTTAAAAAATGCATTGGCAGCAATTGTACCGATCATCTACTTTCAATGAATTATCAGCAAATTGGTGAAAGTACACCTATTAAAAAAAAAATAACAGCCTCCTCCATATCCCCTCTAGCTGTCCTGTCCATCACCAAGATAGGTGCGTTTTCTGCCATTTTAGGTAGAAGTAATGTTCAACCAATTTGCTTCTAATTTAGACAAAGTAGTAGGAAAGTTTATCAAACAAACTCTACATATGAGCTCTATCTATTTTACAATACGTGTAATATGTATTCACAAAATGTCCATTTTCTATATGTGTGAACTTCACATCTTTTTTTTTTTTAGTAAGTTTTAGTGCATGATGAGGTGGTGTTTACCTATAGGATCCACCATCTCTTGGACTGGGCACCATTGATGGTATTTATTGGGCCCCACGTTCTTAAGTAAATCTCAATATTGCTTCAAAAAGGTAGCTATGCATATACAGTTTACAGACAGAATGTTAACATATTAAGCAAGAGTGTGACAACTTATCAGTGCTAAATGTGCCATAAAAAAAGCCAGCATGTAAAATTCTTAGCTTTGACAAGTGACAACATATCTGGCAAAATGCATTGTAAACCAAATGTAATTTTTAGCTGCAGTAAATTTTAGACAATCAAAATGATGTTAAAATGTGTGTGTTTCTTACAGTCTAGAGGCTGCTTATTCTGATGGAGGAAAACACTGACAGCATCCTTCATGATCACTGAAAGAACTGTTCTCCTTTCTCCTGCCCCACACTGATCTATCTGATCGGTGCAGTGCAGGGGAGAAAGTCACCAGGACTTGCACGGATGTTGCGCATCCTGTGTAGCTGAAAAAACTTCTGCAAGACTAGCCCTTGGACCTCTTTATGAAAAGAAGAACGACACTCCTGATATGTGAGGTGGCATGGATAGGGTCCCAATCAAACAAAGTTGTTGATTAGCCATTGAACCTTTCAGGTCATGTGATCAGTCACATTCCTGGAAGGAATTTCAAGATGTGGTAATGTATACGATGGATGAGTGTACATATATATATATATATATAAGTGTTTGTGTGTGTGGAGCTGCATGAGTATATAAGAGAGCTGTTGGTGTATGGTATGTAAGAAAGCTGTGTACAAGTATGTAGCAAAACAGTGCGTGTATGTAACAGAGGTGTGAGTGCATACTTCAAAGCTGTAGAAAAGCTATATGTGTTAGAACTGTGTTTGTGTATGGAGGAGAGTTGTGTGTGTATTTCGGAAAATTGCGTGTGTGATAGTAGTAGAGTTGTGTGTATGCAGGAGAGATGTGTGTATGTAGGAAAGAGGGTGGAAACTTATCAATGCTATAGGACCTATGCAAGAACCTAACATGATCAAATTTGACTCATGACAATACAGCTTTAAAAAATGCATTGGCAGCAATTGTACCGATCATCTACTTTCAATGAATTATCAGCAAATTGGTGAAAGTACACCTATTAAAAAAAAAATAACAGCCTCCTCCATATCCCCTCTAGCTGTCCTGTCCATCACCAAGATAGGTGCGTTTTCTGCCATTTTAGGTAGAAGTAATGTTCAACCAATTTGCTTCTAATTTAGACAAAGTAGTAGGAAAGTTTATCAAACAAACTCTACATATGAGCTCTATCTATTTTACAATACGTGTAATATGTATTCACAAAATGTCCATTTTCTATATGTGTGAACTTCACATCTTTTTTTTTTTTTAGTAAGTTTTAGTGCATGATGAGGTGGTGTTTACCTATAGGATCCACCATCTCTTGGACTGGGCACCATTGATGGTATTTATTGGGCCCCACGTTCTTAAGTAAATCTCAGTATTGCTTCAAAAAGGTAGCTATGCATATACAGTTTACAGACAGAATGTTAACATATTAAGCAAGAGTGTGACAACTTATCAGTGCTAAATGTGCCATAAAAAAAGCCAGCATGTAAAATTCTTAGCTTTGACAAGTGACAACATATCTGGCAAAATGCATTGTAAACCAAATGTAATTTTTAGCTGCAGTAAATTTTAGACAATCAAAATGATGTTAAAATGTGTGTGTTTCTTACAGTCTAGAGGCTGCTTATTCTGATGGAGGAAAACACTGACAGCATCCTTCATGATCACTGAAAGAACTGTTCTCCTTTCTCCTGCCCCACACTGATCTATCTGATCGGTGCAGTGCAGGGGAGAAAGTCACCAGGACTTGCACGGATGTTGCGCATCCTGTGTAGCTGAAAAAACTTCTGCAAGACTAGCCCTTGGACCTCTTTATGAAAAGAAGAACGACACTCCTGATATGTGAGGTGGCATGGATAGGGTCCCAATCAAACAAAGTTGTTGATTAGCCATTGAACCTTTCAGGTCATGTGATCAGTCACATTCCTGGAAGGAATTTCAAGATGTGGTAATGTATACGATGGATGAGTGTACATATATATATATATATATAAGTGTTTGTGTGTGTGGAGCTGCATGAGTATATAAGAGAGCTGTTGGTGTATGGTATGTAAGAAAGCTGTGTACAAGTATGTAGCAAAACAGTGCGTGTATGTAACAGAGGTGTGAGTGCATACTTCAAAGCTGTAGAAAAGCTATATGTGTTAGAACTGTGTTTGTGTATGGAGGAGAGTTGTGTGTGTATTTCGGAAAATTGCGTGTGTGATAGTAGTAGAGTTGTGTGTATGCAGGAGAGATGTGTGTATGTAGGAAAGAGGGTGGAAACTTATCAATGCTATAGGACCTATGCAAGAACCTAACATGATCAAATTTGACTCATGACAATACAGCTTTAAAAAATGCATTGGCAGCAATTGTACCGATCATCTACTTTCAATGAATTATCAGCAAATTGGTGAAAGTACACCTATTAAAAAAAAAATAACAGCCTCCTCCATATCCCCTCTAGCTGTCCTGTCCATCACCAAGATAGGTGCGTTTTCTGCCATTTTAGGTAGAAGTAATGTTCAACCAATTTGCTTCTAATTTAGACAAAGTAGTAGGAAAGTTTATCAAACAAACTCTACATATGAGCTCTATCTATTTTACAATACGTGTAATATGTATTCACAAAATGTCCATTTTCTATATGTGTGAACTTCACATCTTTTTTTTTTTTAGTAAGTTTTAGTGCATGATGAGGTGGTGTTTACCTATAGGATCCACCATCTCTTGGACTGGGCACCATTGATGGTATTTATTGGGCCCCACGTTCTTAAGTAAATCTCAATATTGCTTCAAAAAGGTAGCTATGCATATACAGTTTACAGACAGAATGTTAACATATTAAGCAAGAGTGTGACAACTTATCAGTGCTAAATGTGCCATAAAAAAAGCCAGCATGTAAAATTCTTAGCTTTGACAAGTGACAACATATCTGGCAAAATGCATTGTAAACCAAATGTAATTTTTAGCTGCAGTAAATTTTAGACAATCAAAATGATGTTAAAATGTGTGTGTTTCTTACAGTCTAGAGGCTGCTTATTCTGATGGAGGAAAACACTGACAGCATCCTTCATGATCACTGAAAGAACTGTTCTCCTTTCTCCTGCCCCACACTGATCTATCTGATCGGTGCAGTGCAGGGGAGAAAGTCACCAGGACTTGCACGGATGTTGCGCATCCTGTGTAGCTGAAAAAACTTCTGCAAGACTAGCCCTTGGACCTCTTTATGAAAAGAAGAACGACACTCCTGATATGTGAGGTGGCATGGATAGGGTCCCAATCAAACAAAGTTGTTGATTAGCCATTGAACCTTTCAGGTCATGTGATCAGTCACATTCCTGGAAGGAATTTCAAGATGTGGTAATGTATACGATGGATGAGTGTACATATATATATATATATATAAGTGTTTGTGTGTGTGGAGCTGCATGAGTATATAAGAGAGCTGTTGGTGTATGGTATGTAAGAAAGCTGTGTACAAGTATGTAGCAAAACAGTGCGTGTATGTAACAGAGGTGTGAGTGCATACTTCAAAGCTGTAGAAAAGCTATATGTGTTAGAACTGTGTTTGTGTATGGAGGAGAGTTGTGTGTGTATTTCGGAAAATTGCGTGTGTGATAGTAGTAGAGTTGTGTGTATGCAGGAGAGATGTGTGTATGTAGGAAAGAGGGTGGAAACTTATCAATGCTATAGGACCTATGCAAGAACCTAACATGATCAAATTTGACTCATGACAATACAGCTTTAAAAAATGCATTGGCAGCAATTGTACCGATCATCTACTTTCAATGAATTATCAGCAAATTGGTGAAAGTACACCTATTAAAAAAAAAATAACAGCCTCCTCCATATCCCCTCTAGCTGTCCTGTCCATCACCAAGATAGGTGCGTTTTCTGCCATTTTAGGTAGAAGTAATGTTCAACCAATTTGCTTCTAATTTAGACAAAGTAGTAGGAAAGTTTATCAAACAAACTCTACATATGAGCTCTATCTATTTTACAATACGTGTAATATGTATTCACAAAATGTCCATTTTCTATATGTGTGAACTTCACATCTTTTTTTTTTTTTAGTAAGTTTTAGTGCATGATGAGGTGGTGTTTACCTATAGGATCCACCATCTCTTGGACTGGGCACCATTGATGGTATTTATTGGGCCCCACGTTCTTAAGTAAATCTCAATATTGCTTCAAAAAGGTAGCTATGCATATACAGTTTACAGACAGAATGTTAACATATTAAGCAAGAGTGTGACAACTTATCAGTGCTAAATGTGCCATAAAAAAACCCAGCATGTAAAATTCTTAGCTTTGACAAGTGACAACATATCTGGCAAAATGCATTGTAAACCAAATGTAATTTTTAGCTGCAGTAAATTTTAGACAATCAAAATGATGTTAAAATGTGTGTGTTTCTTACAGTCTAGAGGCTGCTTATTCTGATGGAGGAAAACACTGACAGCATCCTTCATGATCACTGAAAGAACTGTTCTCCTTTCTCCTGCCCCACACTGATCTATCTGATCGGTGCAGTGCAGGGGAGAAAGTCACCAGGACTTGCACGGATGTTGCGCATCCTGTGTAGCTGAAAAAACTTCTGCAAGACTAGCCCTTGGACCTCTTTATGAAAAGAAGAACGACACTCCTGATATGTGAGGTGGCATGGATAGGGTCCCAATCAAACAAAGTTGTTGATTAGCCATTGAACCTTTCAGGTCATGTGATCAGTCACATTCCTGGAAGGAATTTCAAGATGTGGTAATGTATACGATGGATGAGTGTACATATATATATATATATAAGTGTTTGTGTGTGTGGAGCTGCATGAGTATATAAGAGAGCTGTTGGTGTATGTAAGAAAGCTGTGTACAAGTATGTAGCAAAACAGTGCGTGTATGTAACAGAGGTGTGAGTGCATACTTCAAAGCTGTAGAAAAGCTATATGTGTTAGAACTGTGTTTGTGTATGGAGGAGAGTTGTGTGTGTATTTCGGAAAATTGCGTGTGTGATAGTAGTAGAGTTGTGTGTATGCAGGAGAGATGTGTGTATGTAGGAAAGAGGGTGGAAACTTATCAATGCTATAGGACCTATGCAAGAACCTAACATGATCAAATTTGACTCATGACAATACAGCTTTAAAAAATGCATTGGCAGCAATTGTACCGATCATCTACTTTCAATGAATTATCAGCAAATTGGTGAAAGTACACCTATTAAAAAAAAAATAACAGCCTCCTCCATATCCCCTCTAGCTGTCCTGTCCATCACCAAGATAGGTGCGTTTTCTGCCATTTTAGGTAGAAGTAATGTTCAACCAATTTGCTTCTAATTTAGACAAAGTAGTAGGAAAGTTTATCAAACAAACTCTACATATGAGCTCTATCTATTTTACAATACGTGTAATATGTATTCACAAAATGTCCATTTTCTATATGTGTGAACTTCACATCTTTTTTTTTTTTTAGTAAGTTTTAGTGCATGATGAGGTGGTGTTTACCTATAGGATCCACCATCTCTTGGACTGGGCACCATTGATGGTATTTATTGGGCCCCACGTTCTTAAGTAAATCTCAATATTGCTTCAAAAAGGTAGCTATGCATATACAGTTTACAGACAGAATGTTAACATATTAAGCAAGAGTGTGACAACTTATCAGTGCTAAATGTGCCATAAAAAAACCCAGCATGTAAAATTCTTAGCTTTGACAAGTGACAACATATCTGGCAAAATGCATTGTAAACCAAATGTAATTTTTAGCTGCAGTAAATTTTAGACAATCAAAATGATGTTAAAATGTGTGTGTTTCTTACAGTCTAGAGGCTGCTTATTCTGATGGAGGAAAACACTGACAGCATCCTTCATGATCACTGAAAGAACTGTTCTCCTTTCTCCTGCCCCACACTGATCTATCTGATCGGTGCAGTGCAGGGGAGAAAGTCACCAGGACTTGCACGGATGTTGCGCATCCTGTGTAGCTGAAAAAACTTCTGCAAGACTAGCCCTTGGACCTCTTTATGAAAAGAAGAACGACACTCCTGATATGTGAGGTGGCATGGATAGGGTCCCAATCAAACAAAGTTGTTGATTAGCCATTGAACCTTTCAGGTCATGTGATCAGTCACATTCCTGGAAGGAATTTCAAGATGTGGTAATGTATACGATGGATGAGTGTACATATATATATATATATATATATATATATATATATAAGTGTTTGTGTGTGTGGAGCTGCATGAGTATATAAGAGAGCTGTTGGTGTATGTAAGAAAGCTGTGTACAAGTATGTAGCAAAACAGTGCGTGTATGTAACAGAGGTGTGAGTGCATACTTCAAAGCTGTAGAAAAGCTATATGTGTTAGAACTGTGTTTGTGTATGGAGGAGAGTTGTGTGTGTATTTCGGAAAATTGCGTGTGTGATAGTAGTAGAGTTGTGTGTATGCAGGAGAGATGTGTGTATGTAGGAAAGAGGGTGGAAACTTATCAATGCTATAGGACCTATGCAAGAACCTAACATGATCAAATTTGACTCATGACAATACAGCTTTAAAAAATGCATTGGCAGCAATTGTACCGATCATCTACTTTCAATTAATTATCAGTAAATTGGTGAAAGTACACCTATTAAAAAAAAAATAACAGCCTCCTCCATATCCCCTCTAGCTGTCCTGTCCATCACCAAGATAGGTGCGTTTTCTGCCATTTTAGGTAGAAGTAATGTTCAACCAATTTGCTTCTAATTTAGACAAAGTAGTAGGAAAGTTTATCAAACAAACTCTACATATGAGCTCTATCTATTTTACAATACGTGTAATATGTATTCACAAAATGTCCATTTTCTATATGTGTGAACTTCACATCTTTTTTTTTTTTAGTAAGTTTTAGTGCATGATGAGGTGGTGTTTACCTATAGGATCCACCATCTCTTGGACTGGGCACCATTGATGGTATTTATTGGGCCCCACGTTCTTAAGTAAATCTCAATATTGCTTCAAAAAGGTAGCTATGCATATACAGTTTACAGACAGAATGTTAACATATTAAGCAAGAGTGTGACAACTTATCAGTGCTAAATGTGCCATAAAAAAAGCCAGCATGTAAAATTCTTAGCTTTGACAAGTGACAACATATCTGGCAAAATGCATTGTAAACCAAATGTAATTATTAGCTGCAGTAAATTTTAGACAATCAAAATGATGTTAAAATGTGTGTGTTTCTTACAGTCTAGAGGCTGCTTATTCTGATGGAGGAAAACACTGACAGCATCCTTCATGATCACTGAAAGAACTGTTCTCCTTTCTCCTGCCCCACACTGATCTATCTGATCGGTGCAGTGCAGGGGAGAAAGTCACCAGGACTTGCACGGATGTTGCGCATCCTGTGTAGCTGAAAAAACTTCTGCAAGACTAGCCCTTGGACCTCTTTATGAAAAGAAGAACGACACTCCTGATATGTGAGGTGGCATGGATAGGGTCCCAATCAAACAAAGTTGTTGATTAGCCATTGAACCTTTCAGGTCATGTGATCAGTCACATTCCTGGAAGGAATTTCAAGATGTGGTAATGTATACGATGGATGAGTGTACATATATATATATATATATAAGTGTTTGTGTGTGTGGAGCTGCATGAGTATATAAGAGAGCTGTTGGTGTATGGTATGTAAGAAAGCTGTGTACAAGTATGTAGCAAAACAGTGCGTGTATGTAACAGAGGTGTGAGTGCATACTTCAAAGCTGTAGAAAAGCTATATGTGTTAGAACTGTGTTTGTGTATGGAGGAGAGTTGTGTGTGTATTTCGGAAAATTGCGTGTGTGATAGTAGTAGAGTTGTGTGTATGCAGGAGAGATGTGTGTATGTAGGAAAGAGGGTGGAAACTTATCAATGCTATAGGACCTATGCAAGAACCTAACATGATCAAATTTGACTCATGACAATACAGCTTTAAAAAATGCATTGGCAGCAATTGTACCGATCATCTACTTTCAATGAATTATCAGCAAATTGGTGAAAGTACACCTATTAAAAAAAAAATAACAGCCTCCTCCATATCCCCTCTAGCTGTCCTGTCCATCACCAAGATAGGTGCGTTTTCTGCCATTTTAGGTAGAAGTAATGTTCAACCAATTTGCTTCTAATTTAGACAAAGTAGTAGGAAAGTTTATCAAACAAACTCTACATATGAGCTCTATCTATTTTACAATACGTGTAATATGTATTCACAAAATGTCCATTTTCTATATGTGTGAACTTCACATCTTTTTTTTTTTTAGTAAGTTTTAGTGCATGATGAGGTGGTGTTTACCTATAGGATCCACCATCTCTTGGACTGGGCACCATTGATGGTATTTATTGGGCCCCACGTTCTTAAGTAAATCTCAATATTGCTTCAAAAAGGTAGCTATGCATATACAGTTTACAGACAGAATGTTAACATATTAAGCAAGAGTGTGACAACTTATCAGTGCTAAATGTGCCATAAAAAAAGCCAGCATGTAAAATTCTTAGCTTTGACAAGTGACAACATATCTGGCAAAATGCATTGTAAACCAAATGTAATTTTTAGCTGCAGTAAATTTTAGACAATCAAAATGATGTTAAAATGTGTGTGTTTCTTACAGTCTAGAGGCTGCTTATTCTGATGGAGGAAAACACTGACAGCATCCTTCATGATCACTGAAAGAACTGTTCTCCTTTCTCCTGCCCCACACTGATCTATCTGATCGGTGCAGTGCAGGGGAGAAAGTCACCAGGACTTGCACGGATGTTGCGCATCCTGTGTAGCTGAAAAAACTTCTGCAAGACTAGCCCTTGGACCTCTTTATGAAAAGAAGAACGACACTCCTGATATGTGAGGTGGCATGGATAGGGTCCCAATCAAACAAAGTTGTTGATTAGCCATTGAACCTTTCAGGTCATGTGATCAGTCACATTCCTGGAAGGAATTTCAAGATGTGGTAATGTATACGATGGATGAGTGTACATATATATATATATATATAAGTGTTTGTGTGTGTGGAGCTGCATGAGTATATAAGAGAGCTGTTGGTGTATGTAAGAAAGCTGTGTACAAGTATGTAGCAAAACAGTGCGTGTATGTAACAGAGGTGTGAGTGCATACTTCAAAGCTGTAGAAAAGCTATATGTGTTAGAACTGTGTTTGTGTATGGAGGAGAGTTGTGTGTGTATTTCGGAAAATTGCGTGTGTGATAGTAGTAGAGTTGTGTGTATGCAGGAGAGATGTGTGTATGTAGGAAAGAGGGTGGAAACTTATCAATGCTATAGGACCTATGCAAGAACCTAACATGATCAAATTTGACTCATGACAATACAGCTTTAAAAAATGCATTGGCAGCAATTGTACCGATCATCTACTTTCAATTAATTATCAGTAAATTGGTGAAAGTACACCTATTAAAAAAAAAATAACAGCCTCCTCCATATCCCCTCTAGCTGTCCTGTCCATCACCAAGATAGGTGCGTTTTCTGCCATTTTAGGTAGAAGTAATGTTCAACCAATTTGCTTCTAATTTAGACAAAGTAGTAGGAAAGTTTATCAAACAAACTCTACATATGAGCTCTATCTATTTTACAATACGTGTAATATGTATTCACAAAATGTCCATTTTCTATATGTGTGAACTTCACATCTTTTTTTTTTTTAGTAAGTTTTAGTGCATGATGAGGTGGTGTTTACCTATAGGATCCACCATCTCTTGGACTGGGCACCATTGATGGTATTTATTGGGCCCCACGTTCTTAAGTAAATCTCAATATTTTGCTTCAAAAAGGTAGCTATGCATATACAGTTTACAGACAGAATGTTAACATATTAAGCAAGAGTGTGACAACTTATCAGTGCTAAATGTGCCATAAAAAAAGCCAGCATGTAAAATTCTTAGCTTTGACAAGTGACAACATATCTGGCAAAATGCATTGTAAACCAAATGTAATTTTTAGCTGCAGTAAATTTTAGACAATCAAAATGATGTTAAAATGTGTGTGTTTCTTACAGTCTAGAGGCTGCTTATTCTGATGGAGGAAAACACTGACAGCATCCTTCATGATCACTGAAAGAACTGTTCTCCTTTCTCCTGCCCCACACTGATCTATCTGATCGGTGCAGTGCAGGGGAGAAAGTCACCAGGACTTGCACGGATGTTGCGCATCCTGTGTAGCTGAAAAAACTTCTGCAAGACTAGCCCTTGGACCTCTTTATGAAAAGAAGAACGACACTCCTGATATGTGAGGTGGCATGGATAGGGTCCCAATCAAACAAAGTTGTTGATTAGCCATTGAACCTTTCAGGTCATGTGATCAGTCACATTCCTGGAAGGAATTTCAAGATGTGGTAATGTATACGATGGATGAGTGTACATATATATATATATATATATAAGTGTTTGTGTGTGTGGAGCTGCATGAGTATATAAGAGAGCTGTTGGTGTATGGTATGTAAGAAAGCTGTGTACAAGTATGTAGCAAAACAGTGCGTGTATGTAACAGAGGTGTGAGTGCATACTTCAAAGCTGTAGAAAAGCTATATGTGTTAGAACTGTGTTTGTGTATGGAGGAGAGTTGTGTGTGTATTTCGGAAAATTGCGTGTGTGATAGTAGTAGAGTTGTGTGTATGCAGGAGAGATGTGTGTATGTAGGAAAGAGGGTGGAAACTTATCAATGCTATAGGACCTATGCAAGAACCTAACATGATCAAATTTGACTCATGACAATACAGCTTTAAAAAATGCATTGGCAGCAATTGTACCGATCATCTACTTTCAATGAATTATCAGCAAATTGGTGAAAGTACACCTATTAAAAAAAAAATAACAGCCTCCTCCATATCCCCTCTAGCTGTCCTGTCCATCACCAAGATAGGTGCGTTTTCTGCCATTTTAGGTAGAAGTAATGTTCAACCAATTTGCTTCTAATTTAGACAAAGTAGTAGGAAAGTTTATCAAACAAACTCTACATATGAGCTCTATCTATTTTACAATACGTGTAATATGTATTCACAAAATGTCCATTTTCTATATGTGTGAACTTCACATCTTTTTTTTTTTTAGTAAGTTTTAGTGCATGATGAGGTGGTGTTTACCTATAGGATCCACCATCTCTTGGACTGGGCACCATTGATGGTATTTATTGGGCCCCACGTTCTTAAGTAAATCTCAATATTGCTTCAAAAAGGTAGCTATGCATATACAGTTTACAGACAGAATGTTAACATATTAAGCAAGAGTGTGACAACTTATCAGTGCTAAATGTGCCATAAAAAAAGCCAGCATGTAAAATTCTTAGCTTTGACAAGTGACAACATATCTGGCAAAATGCATTGTAAACCAAATGTAATTTTTAGCTGCAGTAAATTTTAGACAATCAAAATGATGTTAAAATGTGTGTGTTTCTTACAGTCTAGAGGCTGCTTATTCTGATGGAGGAAAACACTGACAGCATCCTTCATGATCACTGAAAGAACTGTTCTCCTTTCTCCTGCCCCACACTGATCTATCTGATCGGTGCAGTGCAGGGGAGAAAGTCACCAGGACTTGCACGGATGTTGCGCATCCTGTGTAGCTGAAAAAACTTCTGCAAGACTAGCCCTTGGACCTCTTTATGAAAAGAAGAACGACACTCCTGATATGTGAGGTGGCATGGATAGGGTCCCAATCAAACAAAGTTGTTGATTAGCCATTGAACCTTTCAGGTCATGTGATCAGTCACATTCCTGGAAGGAATTTCAAGATGTGGTAATGTATACGATGGATGAGTGTACATATATATATATATATATATATATATATATATAAGTGTTTGTGTGTGTGGAGCTGCATGAGTATATAAGAGAGCTGTTGGTGTATGTAAGAAAGCTGTGTACAAGTATGTAGCAAAACAGTGCGTGTATGTAACAGAGGTGTGAGTGCATACTTCAAAGCTGTAGAAAAGCTATATGTGTTAGAACTGTGTTTGTGTATGGAGGAGAGTTGTGTGTGTATTTCGGAAAATTGCGTGTGTGATAGTAGTAGAGTTGTGTGTATGCAGGAGAGATGTGTGTATGTAGGAAAGAGGGTGGAAACTTATCAATGCTATAGGACCTATGCAAGAACCTAACATGATCAAATTTGACTCATGACAATACAGCTTTAAAAAATGCATTGGCAGCAATTGTACCGATCATCTACTTTCAATGAATTATCAGCAAATTGGTGAAAGTACACCTATTAAAAAAAAAATAACAGCCTCCTCCATATCCCCTCTAGCTGTCCTGTCCATCACCAAGATAGGTGCGTTTTCTGCCATTTTAGGTAGAAGTAATGTTCAACCAATTTGCTTCTAATTTAGACAAAGTAGTAGGAAAGTTTATCAAACAAACTCTACATATGAGCTCTATCTATTTTACAATACGTGTAATATGTATTCACAAAATGTCCATTTTCTATATGTGTGAACTTCACATCTTTTTTTTTTTTTAGTAAGTTTTAGTGCATGATGAGGTGGTGTTTACCTATAGGATCCACCATCTCTTGGACTGGGCACCATTGATGGTATTTATTGGGCCCCACGTTCTTAAGTAAATCTCAATATTGCTTCAAAAAGGTAGCTATGCATATACAGTTTACAGACAGAATGTTAACATATTAAGCAAGAGTGTGACAACTTATCAGTGCTAAATGTGCCATAAAAAAACCCAGCATGTAAAATTCTTAGCTTTGACAAGTGACAACATATCTGGCAAAATGCATTGTAAACCAAATGTAATTTTTAGCTGCAGTAAATTTTAGACAATCAAAATGATGTTAAAATGTGTGTGTTTCTTACAGTCTAGAGGCTGCTTATTCTGATGGAGGAAAACACTGACAGCATCCTTCATGATCACTGAAAGAACTGTTCTCCTTTCTCCTGCCCCACACTGATCTATCTGATCGGTGCAGTGCAGGGGAGAAAGTCACCAGGACTTGCACGGATGTTGCGCATCCTGTGTAGCTGAAAAAACTTCTGCAAGACTAGCCCTTGGACCTCTTTATGAAAAGAAGAACGACACTCCTGATATGTGAGGTGGCATGGATAGGGTCCCAATCAAACAAAGTTGTTGATTAGCCATTGAACCTTTCAGGTCATGTGATCAGTCACATTCCTGGAAGGAATTTCAAGATGTGGTAATGTATACGATGGATGAGTGTACATATATATATATATATATATATATATATAAGTGTTTGTGTGTGTGGAGCTGCATGAGTATATAAGAGAGCTGTTGGTGTATGTAAGAAAGCTGTGTACAAGTATGTAGCAAAACAGTGCGTGTATGTAACAGAGGTGTGAGTGCATACTTCAAAGCTGTAGAAAAGCTATATGTGTTAGAACTGTGTTTGTGTATGGAGGAGAGTTGTGTGTGTATTTCGGAAAATTGCGTGTGTGATAGTAGTAGAGTTGTGTGTATGCAGGAGAGATGTGTGTATGTAGGAAAGAGGGTGGAAACTTATCAATGCTATAGGACCTATGCAAGAACCTAACATGATCAAATTTGACTCATGACAATACAGCTTTAAAAAATGCATTGGCAGCAATTGTACCGATCATCTACTTTCAATGAATTATCAGCAAATTGGTGAAAGTACACCTATTAAAAAAAAAATAACAGCCTCCTCCATATCCCCTCTAGCTGTCCTGTCCATCACCAAGATAGGTGCGTTTTCTGCCATTTTAGGTAGAAGTAATGTTCAACCAATTTGCTTCTAATTTAGACAAAGTAGTAGGAAAGTTTATCAAACAAACTCTACATATGAGCTCTATCTATTTTACAATACGTGTAATATGTATTCACAAAATGTCCATTTTCTATATGTGTGAACTTCACATCTTTTTTTTTTTTTAGTAAGTTTTAGTGCATGATGAGGTGGTGTTTACCTATAGGATCCACCATCTCTTGGACTGGGCACCATTGATGGTATTTATTGGGCCCCACGTTCTTAAGTAAATCTCAATATTGCTTCAAAAAGGTAGCTATGCATATACAGTTTACAGACAGAATGTTAACATATTAAGCAAGAGTGTGACATCTTATCAGTGCTAAATGTGCCATAAAAAAACCCAGCATGTAAAATTCTTAGCTTTGACAAGTGACAACATATCTGGCAAAATGCATTGTAAACCAAATGTAATTTTTAGCTGCAGTAAATTTTAGACAATCAAAATGATGTTAAAATGTGTGTGTTTCTTACAGTCTAGAGGCTGCTTATTCTGATGGAGGAAAACACTGACAGCATCCTTCATGATCACTGAAAGAACTGTTCTCCTTTCTCCTGCCCCACACTGATCTATCTGATCGGTGCAGTGCAGGGGAGAAAGTCACCAGGACTTGCACGGATGTTGCGCATCCTGTGTAGCTGAAAAAACTTCTGCAAGACTAGCCCTTGGACCTCTTTATGAAAAGAAGAACGACACTCCTGATATGTGAGGTGGCATGGATAGGGTCCCAATCAAACAAAGTTGTTGATTAGCCATTGAACCTTTCAGGTCATGTGATCAGTCACATTCCTGGAAGGAATTTCAAGATGTGGTAATGTATACGATGGATGAGTGTACATATATATATATATATATAAGTGTTTGTGTGTGTGGAGCTGCATGAGTATATAAGAGAGCTGTTGGTGTATGGTATGTAAGAAAGCTGTGTACAAGTATGTAGCAAAACAGTGCGTGTATGTAACAGAGGTGTGAGTGCATACTTCAAAGCTGTAGAAAAGCTATATGTGTTAGAACTGTGTTTGTGTATGGAGGAGAGTTGTGTGTGTATTTCGGAAAATTGCGTGTGTGATAGTAGTAGAGTTGTGTGTATGCAGGAGAGATGTGTGTATGTAGGAAAGAGGGTGGAAACTTATCAATGCTATAGGACCTATGCAAGAACCTAACATGATCAAATTTGACTCATGACAATACAGCTTTAAAAAATGCATTGGCAGCAATTGTACCGATCATCTACTTTCAATGAATTATCAGCAAATTGGTGAAAGTACACCTATTAAAAAAAAAATAACAGCCTCCTCCATATCCCCTCTAGCTGTCCTGTCCATCACCAAGATAGGTGCGTTTTCTGCCATTTTAGGTAGAAGTAATGTTCAACCAATTTGCTTCTAATTTAGACAAAGTAGTAGGAAAGTTTATCAAACAAACTCTACATATGAGCTCTATCTATTTTACAATACGTGTAATATGTATTCACAAAATGTCCATTTTCTATATGTGTGAACTTCACATCTTTTTTTTTTTTAGTAAGTTTTAGTGCATGATGAGGTGGTGTTTACCTATAGGATCCACCATCTCTTGGACTGGGCACCATTGATGGTATTTATTGGGCCCCACGTTCTTAAGTAAATCTCAATATTGCTTCAAAAAGGTAGCTATGCATATACAGTTTACAGACAGAATGTTAACATATTAAGCAAGAGTGTGACAACTTATCAGTGCTAAATGTGCCATAAAAAAAGCCAGCATGTAAAATTCTTAGCTTTGACAAGTGACAACATATCTGGCAAAATGCATTGTAAACCAAATGTAATTTTTAGCTGCAGTAAATTTTAGACAATCAAAATGATGTTAAAATGTGTGTGTTTCTTACAGTCTAGAGGCTGCTTATTCTGATGGAGGAAAACACTGACAGCATCCTTCATGATCACTGAAAGAACTGTTCTCCTTTCTCCTGCCCCACACTGATCTATCTGATCGGTGCAGTGCAGGGGAGAAAGTCACCAGGACTTGCACGGATGTTGCGCATCCTGTGTAGCTGAAAAAACTTCTGCAAGACTAGCCCTTGGACCTCTTTATGAAAAGAAGAACGACACTCCTGATATGTGAGGTGGCATGGATAGGGTCCCAATCAAACAAAGTTGTTGATTAGCCATTGAACCTTTCAGGTCATGTGATCAGTCACATTCCTGGAAGGAATTTCAAGATGTGGTAATGTATACGATGGATGAGTGTACATATATATATATATATATATATAAGTGTTTGTGTGTGTGGAGCTGCATGAGTATATAAGAGAGCTGTTGGTGTATGTAAGAAAGCTGTGTACAAGTATGTAGCAAAACAGTGCGTGTATGTAACAGAGGTGTGAGTGCATACTTCAAAGCTGTAGAAAAGCTATATGTGTTAGAACTGTGTTTGTGTATGGAGGAGAGTTGTGTGTGTATTTCGGAAAATTGCGTGTGTGATAGTAGTAGAGTTGTGTGTATGCAGGAGAGATGTGTGTATGTAGGAAAGAGGGTGGAAACTTATCAATGCTATAGGACCTATGCAAGAACCTAACATGATCAAATTTGACTCATGACAATACAGCTTTAAAAAATGCATTGGCAGCAATTGTACCGATCATCTACTTTCAATGAATTATCAGCAAATTGGTGAAAGTACACCTATTAAAAAAAAAATAACAGCCTCCTCCATATCCCCTCTAGCTGTCCTGTCCATCACCAAGATAGGTGCGTTTTCTGCCATTTTAGGTAGAAGTAATGTTCAACCAATTTGCTTCTAATTTAGACAAAGTAGTAGGAAAGTTTATCAAACAAACTCTACATATGAGCTCTATCTATTTTACAATACGTGTAATATGTATTCACAAAATGTCCATTTTCTATATGTGTGAACTTCACATCTTTTTTTTTTTTTAGTAAGTTTTAGTGCATGATGAGGTGGTGTTTACCTATAGGATCCACCATCTCTTGGACTGGGCACCATTGATGGTATTTATTGGGCCCCACGTTCTTAAGTAAATCTCAATATTGCTTCAAAAAGGTAGCTATGCATATACAGTTTACAGACAGAATGTTAACATATTAAGCAAGAGTGTGACAACTTATCAGTGCTAAATGTGCCATAAAAAAACCCAGCATGTAAAATTCTTAGCTTTGACAAGTGACAACATATCTGGCAAAATGCATTGTAAACCAAATGTAATTTTTAGCTGCAGTAAATTTTAGACAATCAAAATGATGTTAAAATGTGTGTGTTTCTTACAGTCTAGAGGCTGCTTATTCTGATGGAGGAAAACACTGACAGCATCCTTCATGATCACTGAAAGAACTGTTCTCCTTTCTCCTGCCCCACACTGATCTATCTGATCGGTGCAGTGCAGGGGAGAAAGTCACCAGGACTTGCACGGATGTTGCGCATCCTGTGTAGCTGAAAAAACTTCTGCAAGACTAGCCCTTGGACCTCTTTATGAAAAGAAGAACGACACTCCTGATATGTGAGGTGGCATGGATAGGGTCCCAATCAAACAAAGTTGTTGATTAGCCATTGAACCTTTCAGGTCATGTGATCAGTCACATTCCTGGAAGGAATTTCAAGATGTGGTAATGTATACGATGGATGAGTGTACATATATATATATATATATAAGTGTTTGTGTGTGTGGAGCTGCATGAGTATATAAGAGAGCTGTTGGTGTATGGTATGTAAGAAAGCTGTGTACAAGTATGTAGCAAAACAGTGCGTGTATGTAACAGAGGTGTGAGTGCATACTTCAAAGCTGTAGAAAAGCTATATGTGTTAGAACTGTGTTTGTGTATGGAGGAGAGTTGTGTGTGTATTTCGGAAAATTGCGTGTGTGATAGTAGTAGAGTTGTGTGTATGCAGGAGAGATGTGTGTATGTAGGAAAGAGGGTGGAAACTTATCAATGCTATAGGACCTATGCAAGAACCTAACATGATCAAATTTGACTCATGACAATACAGCTTTAAAAAATGCATTGGCAGCAATTGTACCGATCATCTACTTTCAATGAATTATCAGCAAATTGGTGAAAGTACACCTATTAAAAAAAAAATAACAGCCTCCTCCATATCCCCTCTAGCTGTCCTGTCCATCACCAAGATAGGTGCGTTTTCTGCCATTTTAGGTAGAAGTAATGTTCAACCAATTTGCTTCTAATTTAGACAAAGTAGTAGGAAAGTTTATCAAACAAACTCTACATATGAGCTCTATCTATTTTACAATACGTGTAATATGTATTCACAAAATGTCCATTTTCTATATGTGTGAACTTCACATCTTTTTTTTTTTTAGTAAGTTTTAGTGCATGATGAGGTGGTGTTTACCTATAGGATCCACCATCTCTTGGACTGGGCACCATTGATGGTATTTATTGGGCCCCACGTTCTTAAGTAAATCTCAATATTGCTTCAAAAAGGTAGCTATGCATATACAGTTTACAGACAGAATGTTAACATATTAAGCAAGAGTGTGACAACTTATCAGTGCTAAATGTGCCATAAAAAAAGCCAGCATGTAAAATTCTTAGCTTTGACAAGTGACAACATATCTGGCAAAATGCATTGTAAACCAAATGTAATTTTTAGCTGCAGTAAATTTTAGACAATCAAAATGATGTTAAAATGTGTGTGTTTCTTACAGTCTAGAGGCTGCTTATTCTGATGGAGGAAAACACTGACAGCATCCTTCATGATCACTGAAAGAACTGTTCTCCTTTCTCCTGCCCCACACTGATCTATCTGATCGGTGCAGTGCAGGGGAGAAAGTCACCAGGACTTGCACGGATGTTGCGCATCCTGTGTAGCTGAAAAAACTTCTGCAAGACTAGCCCTTGGACCTCTTTATGAAAAGAAGAACGACACTCCTGATATGTGAGGTGGCATGGATAGGGTCCCAATCAAACAAAGTTGTTGATTAGCCATTGAACCTTTCAGGTCATGTGATCAGTCACATTCCTGGAAGGAATTTCAAGATGTGGTAATGTATACGATGGATGAGTGTACATATATATATATATATATATATATATATATATAAGTGTTTGTGTGTGTGGAGCTGCATGAGTATATAAGAGAGCTGTTGGTGTATGTAAGAAAGCTGTGTACAAGTATGTAGCAAAACAGTGCGTGTATGTAACAGAGGTGTGAGTGCATACTTCAAAGCTGTAGAAAAGCTATATGTGTTAGAACTGTGTTTGTGTATGGAGGAGAGTTGTGTGTGTATTTCGGAAAATTGCGTGTGTGATAGTAGTAGAGTTGTGTGTATGCAGGAGAGATGTGTGTATGTAGGAAAGAGGGTGGAAACTTATCAATGCTATAGGACCTATGCAAGAACCTAACATGATCAAATTTGACTCATGACAATACAGCTTTAAAAAATGCATTGGCAGCAATTGTACCGATCATCTACTTTCAATGAATTATCAGCAAATTGGTGAAAGTACACCTATTAAAAAAAAAATAACAGCCTCCTCCATATCCCCTCTAGCTGTCCTGTCCATCACCAAGATAGGTGCGTTTTCTGCCATTTTAGGTAGAAGTAATGTTCAACCAATTTGCTTCTAATTTAGACAAAGTAGTAGGAAAGTTTATCAAACAAACTCTACATATGAGCTCTATCTATTTTACAATACGTGTAATATGTATTCACAAAATGTCCATTTTCTATATGTGTGAACTTCACATCTTTTTTTTTTTTTAGTAAGTTTTAGTGCATGATGAGGTGGTGTTTACCTATAGGATCCACCATCTCTTGGACTGGGCACCATTGATGGTATTTATTGGGCCCCACGTTCTTAAGTAAATCTCAATATTGCTTCAAAAAGGTAGCTATGCATATACAGTTTACAGACAGAATGTTAACATATTAAGCAAGAGTGTGACAACTTATCAGTGCTAAATGTGCCATAAAAAAACCCAGCATGTAAAATTCTTAGCTTTGACAAGTGACAACATATCTGGCAAAATGCATTGTAAACCAAATGTAATTTTTAGCTGCAGTAAATTTTAGACAATCAAAATGATGTTAAAATGTGTGTGTTTCTTACAGTCTAGAGGCTGCTTATTCTGATGGAGGAAAACACTGACAGCATCCTTCATGATCACTGAAAGAACTGTTCTCCTTTCTCCTGCCCCACACTGATCTATCTGATCGGTGCAGTGCAGGGGAGAAAGTCACCAGGACTTGCACGGATGTTGCGCATCCTGTGTAGCTGAAAAAACTTCTGCAAGACTAGCCCTTGGACCTCTTTATGAAAAGAAGAACGACACTCCTGATATGTGAGGTGGCATGGATAGGGTCCCAATCAAACAAAGTTGTTGATTAGCCATTGAACCTTTCAGGTCATGTGATCAGTCACATTCCTGGAAGGAATTTCAAGATGTGGTAATGTATACGATGGATGAGTGTACATATATATATATATATATATATATAAGTGTTTGTGTGTGTGGAGCTGCATGAGTATATAAGAGAGCTGTTGGTGTATGTAAGAAAGCTGTGTACAAGTATGTAGCAAAACAGTGCGTGTATGTAACAGAGGTGTGAGTGCATACTTCAAAGCTGTAGAAAAGCTATATGTGTTAGAACTGTGTTTGTGTATGGAGGAGAGTTGTGTGTGTATTTCGGAAAATTGCGTGTGTGATAGTAGTAGAGTTGTGTGTATGCAGGAGAGATGTGTGTATGTAGGAAAGAGGGTGGAAACTTATCAATGCTATAGGACCTATGCAAGAACCTAACATGATCAAATTTGACTCATGACAATACAGCTTTAAAAAATGCATTGGCAGCAATTGTACCGATCATCTACTTTCAATGAATTATCAGCAAATTGGTGAAAGTACACCTATTAAAAAAAAAATAACAGCCTCCTCCATATCCCCTCTAGCTGTCCTGTCCATCACCAAGATAGGTGCGTTTTCTGCCATTTTAGGTAGAAGTAATGTTCAACCAATTTGCTTCTAATTTAGACAAAGTAGTAGGAAAGTTTATCAAACAAACTCTACATATGAGCTCTATCTATTTTACAATACGTGTAATATGTATTCACAAAATGTCCATTTTCTATATGTGTGAACTTCACATCTTTTTTTTTTTTTAGTAAGTTTTAGTGCATGATGAGGTGGTGTTTACCTATAGGATCCACCATCTCTTGGACTGGGCACCATTGATGGTATTTATTGGGCCCCACATTCTTAAGTAAATCTCAATATTGCTTCAAAAAGGTAGCTATGCATATACAGTTTACAGACAGAATGTTAACATATTAAGCAAGAGTGTGACAACTTATCAGTGCTAAATGTGCCATAAAAAAACCCAGCATGTAAAATTCTTAGCTTTGACAAGTGACAACATATCTGGCAAAATGCATTGTAAACCAAATGTAATTTTTAGCTGCAGTAAATTTTAGACAATCAAAATGATGTTAAAATGTGTGTGTTTCTTACAGTCTAGAGGCTGCTTATTCTGATGGAGGAAAACACTGACAGCATCCTTCATGATCACTGAAAGAACTGTTCTCCTTTCTCCTGCCCCACACTGATCTATCTGATCGGTGCAGTGCAGGGGAGAAAGTCACCAGGACTTGCACGGATGTTGCGCATCCTGTGTAGCTGAAAAAACTTCTGCAAGACTAGCCCTTGGACCTCTTTATGAAAAGAAGAACGACACTCCTGATATGTGAGGTGGCATGGATAGGGTCCCAATCAAACAAAGTTGTTGATTAGCCATTGAACCTTTCAGGTCATGTGATCAGTCACATTCCTGGAAGGAATTTCAAGATGTGGTAATGTATACGATGGATGAGTGTACATATATATATATATATATAAGTGTTTGTGTGTGTGGAGCTGCATGAGTATATAAGAGAGCTGTTGGTGTATGTAAGAAAGCTGTGTACAAGTATGTAGCAAAACAGTGCGTGTATGTAACAGAGGTGTGAGTGCATACTTCAAAGCTGTAGAAAAGCTATATGTGTTAGAACTGTGTTTGTGTATGGAGGAGAGTTGTGTGTGTATTTCGGAAAATTGCGTGTGTGATAGTAGTAGAGTTGTGTGTATGCAGGAGAGATGTGTGTATGTAGGAAAGAGGGTGGAAACTTATCAATGCTATAGGACCTATGCAAGAACCTAACATGATCAAATTTGACTCATGACAATACAGCTTTAAAAAATGCATTGGCAGCAATTGTACCGATCATCTACTTTCAATGAATTATCAGCAAATTGGTGAAAGTACACCTATTAAAAAAAAAATAACAGCCTCCTCCATATCCCCTCTAGCTGTCCTGTCCATCACCAAGATAGGTGCGTTTTCTGCCATTTTAGGTAGAAGTAATGTTCAACCAATTTGCTTCTAATTTAGACAAAGTAGTAGGAAAGTTTATCAAACAAACTCTACATATGAGCTCTATCTATTTTACAATACGTGTAATATGTATTCACAAAATGTCCATTTTCTATATGTGTGAACTTCACATCTTTTTTTTTTTTTAGTAAGTTTTAGTGCATGATGAGGTGGTGTTTACCTATAGGATCCACCATCTCTTGGACTGGGCACCATTGATGGTATTTATTGGGCCCCACGTTCTTAAGTAAATCTCAATATTGCTTCAAAAAGGTAGCTATGCATATACAGTTTACAGACAGAATGTTAACATATTAAGCAAGAGTGTGACAACTTATCAGTGCTAAATGTGCCATAAAAAAACCCAGCATGTAAAATTCTTAGCTTTGACAAGTGACAACATATCTGGCAAAATGCATTGTAAACCAAATGTAATTTTTAGCTGCAGTAAATTTTAGACAATCAAAATGATGTTAAAATGTGTGTGTTTCTTACAGTCTAGAGGCTGCTTATTCTGATGGAGGAAAACACTGACAGCATCCTTCATGATCACTGAAAGAACTGTTCTCCTTTCTCCTGCCCCACACTGATCTATCTGATCGGTGCAGTGCAGGGGAGAAAGTCACCAGGACTTGCACGGATGTTGCGCATCCTGTGTAGCTGAAAAAACTTCTGCAAGACTAGCCCTTGGACCTCTTTATGAAAAGAAGAACGACACTCCTGATATGTGAGGTGGCATGGATAGGGTCCCAATCAAACAAAGTTGTTGATTAGCCATTGAACCTTTCAGGTCATGTGATCAGTCACATTCCTGGAAGGAATTTCAAGATGTGGTAATGTATACGATGGATGAGTGTACATATATATATATATATATAAGTGTTTGTGTGTGTGGAGCTGCATGAGTATATAAGAGAGCTGTTGGTGTATGTAAGAAAGCTGTGTACAAGTATGTAGCAAAACAGTGCGTGTATGTAACAGAGGTGTGAGTGCATACTTCAAAGCTGTAGAAAAGCTATATGTGTTAGAACTGTGTTTGTGTATGGAGGAGAGTTGTGTGTGTATTTCGGAAAATTGCGTGTGTGATAGTAGTAGAGTTGTGTGTATGCAGGAGAGATGTGTGTATGTAGGAAAGAGGGTGGAAACTTATCAATGCTATAGGACCTATGCAAGAACCTAACATGATCAAATTTGACTCATGACAATACAGCTTTAAAAAATGCATTGGCAGCAATTGTACCGATCATCTACTTTCAATGAATTATCAGCAAATTGGTGAAAGTACACCTATTAAAAAAAAAATAACAGCCTCCTCCATATCCCCTCTAGCTGTCCTGTCCATCACCAAGATAGGTGCGTTTTCTGCCATTTTAGGTAGAAGTAATGTTCAACCAATTTGCTTCTAATTTAGACAAAGTAGTAGGAAAGTTTATCAAACAAACTCTACATATGAGCTCTATCTATTTTACAATACGTGTAATATGTATTCACAAAATGTCCATTTTCTATATGTGTGAACTTCACATCTTTTTTTTTTTTTAGTAAGTTTTAGTGCATGATGAGGTGGTGTTTACCTATAGGATCCACCATCTCTTGGACTGGGCACCATTGATGGTATTTATTGGGCCCCACGTTCTTAAGTAAATCTCAATATTGCTTCAAAAAGGTAGCTATGCATATACAGTTTACAGACAGAATGTTAACATATTAAGCAAGAGTGTGACAACTTATCAGTGCTAAATGTGCCATAAAAAAACCCAGCATGTAAAATTCTTAGCTTTGACAAGTGACAACATATCTGGCAAAATGCATTGTAAACCAAATGTAATTTTTAGCTGCAGTAAATTTTAGACAATCAAAATGATGTTAAAATGTGTGTGTTTCTTACAGTCTAGAGGCTGCTTATTCTGATGGAGGAAAACACTGACAGCATCCTTCATGATCACTGAAAGAACTGTTCTCCTTTCTCCTGCCCCACACTGATCTATCTGATCGGTGCAGTGCAGGGGAGAAAGTCACCAGGACTTGCACGGATGTTGCGCATCCTGTGTAGCTGAAAAAACTTCTGCAAGACTAGCCCTTGGACCTCTTTATGAAAAGAAGAACGACACTCCTGATATGTGAGGTGGCATGGATAGGGTCCCAATCAAACAAAGTTGTTGATTAGCCATTGAACCTTTCAGGTCATGTGATCAGTCACATTCCTGGAAGGAATTTCAAGATGTGGTAATGTATACGATGGATGAGTGTACATATATATATATATATATATATATATATAAGTGTTTGTGTGTGTGGAGCTGCATGAGTATATAAGAGAGCTGTTGGTGTATGTAAGAAAGCTGTGTACAAGTATGTAGCAAAACAGTGCGTGTATGTAACAGAGGTGTGAGTGCATACTTCAAAGCTGTAGAAAAGCTATATGTGTTAGAACTGTGTTTGTGTATGGAGGAGAGTTGTGTGTGTATTTCGGAAAATTGCGTGTGTGATAGTAGTAGAGTTGTGTGTATGCAGGAGAGATGTGTGTATGTAGGAAAGAGGGTGGAAACTTATCAATGCTATAGGACCTATGCAAGAACCTAACATGATCAAATTTGACTCATGACAATACAGCTTTAAAAAATGCATTGGCAGCAATTGTACCGATCATCTACTTTCAATTAATTATCAGTAAATTGGTGAAAGTACACCTATTAAAAAAAAAATAACAGCCTCCTCCATATCCCCTCTAGCTGTCCTGTCCATCACCAAGATAGGTGCGTTTTCTGCCATTTTAGGTAGAAGTAATGTTCAACCAATTTGCTTCTAATTTAGACAAAGTAGTAGGAAAGTTTATCAAACAAACTCTACATATGAGCTCTATCTATTTTACAATACGTGTAATATGTATTCACAAAATGTCCATTTTCTATATGTGTGAACTTCACATCTTTTTTTTTTTTAGTAAGTTTTAGTGCATGATGAGGTGGTGTTTACCTATAGGATCCACCATCTCTTGGACTGGGCACCATTGATGGTATTTATTGGGCCCCACGTTCTTAAGTAAATCTCAATATTGCTTCAAAAAGGTAGCTATGCATATACAGTTTACAGACAGAATGTTAACATATTAAGCAAGAGTGTGACAACTTATCAGTGCTAAATGTGCCATAAAAAAACCCAGCATGTAAAATTCTTAGCTTTGACAAGTGACAACATATCTGGCAAAATGCATTGTAAACCAAATGTAATTTTTAGCTGCAGTAAATTTTAGACAATCAAAATGATGTTAAAATGTGTGTGTTTCTTACAGTCTAGAGGCTGCTTATTCTGATGGAGGAAAACACTGACAGCATCCTTCATGATCACTGAAAGAACTGTTCTCCTTTCTCCTGCCCCACACTGATCTATCTGATCGGTGCAGTGCAGGGGAGAAAGTCACCAGGACTTGCACGGATGTTGCGCATCCTGTGTAGCTGAAAAAACTTCTGCAAGACTAGCCCTTGGACCTCTTTATGAAAAGAAGAACGACACTCCTGATATGTGAGGTGGCATGGATAGGGTCCCAATCAAACAAAGTTGTTGATTAGCCATTGAACCTTTCAGGTCATGTGATCAGTCACATTCCTGGAAGGAATTTCAAGATGTGGTAATGTATACGATGGATGAGTGTACATATATATATATATATATATATATATATAAGTGTTTGTGTGTGTGGAGCTGCATGAGTATATAAGAGAGCTGTTGGTGTATGTAAGAAAGCTGTGTACAAGTATGTAGCAAAACAGTGCGTGTATGTAACAGAGGTGTGAGTGCATACTTCAAAGCTGTAGAAAAGCTATATGTGTTAGAACTGTGTTTGTGTATGGAGGAGAGTTGTGTGTGTATTTCGGAAAATTGCGTGTGTGATAGTAATAGAGTTGTGTGTATGCAGGAGAGATGTGTGTATGTAGGAAAGAGGGTGGAAACTTATCAATGCTATAGGACCTATGCAAGAACCTAACATGATCAAATT